>NW_003852402.1:38076414-38166115 GCF_000181295.1 Otolemur garnettii | reverse complement strand
TTTTTTTTTTTTTTAGAATTATTTTTAGGAAAAGTAATTCTCATTCCTGATATATACCAGGTGTTCATAAAGTTTGTGTACAATTTAAAATAGTTGTATGTTTTAATAGCTTAAATAGTTGTATGATTTAAATTGCACACAAACTTTATGGACTGCCTGTATATAGAAATTCATTTCTTTCATTCTGTGTTCCTGAATTTTTTGAAATCTGTCTCTCTATAATTAGATATTTAACTTAAGATGACAAAGTAATTTCTTGCATAAGATCTTAGTTGCCTCAATTTCATCAGTTAGTTCCTACTTATTGATTAAAAATTAATTTCTGAGGACTGGTTCTTCTTGTTGCTTCGACTATAATTATGGATAAAATCCTCAAGGAATTCTCAAGAGGGAGTTTTTACTTAAAATTCAGCAAACTTACAGCAAATTAAAGATTACACACTACTGTATTTTGACATAAGTTGTTTTATGATCTAGTTTGAGGAAATATCACCAGTTTCCTCTACCTGGTGAAGTAACTTACGGCATTACTGCATGAAGACACACAACTTCTTTTTTCCTCTTATCTTTCACCACGTTCCTTATATTTCTACCTCAGTGTTGCTAGCATATTGAAAGATTATCTTTTTGCCACCATAGTAATACCACATTTACCTTATTAACAAGGCATACCCCCTTTAAATACTTCATCAAAGAGTTCTCTCTTACTAAATTTGTTTTCTACTATAATTTTAGTTACTGGTCTAAGTTCACAACATAAAATTTTTATCTTTGTAAAGCTATATTCCTAATTATTTCTGTTCCTTTTATTTTCCCTCCTAGAAGTGGTGGGGGAGGGAATCCAGTAAATAAAACATTTTGGTTACGGGCCATTCCTGTTGTGACTGTTAGCTGAGATTCTGTTCTACAGGAGTAGGAGGGCAACATCTGCCCTTTCTTCCTCTGTGATGCCACACTAAGTCCGACACTTCTCTTTCTCCCATTGTTTTATAATTCTCATTTGATGTATTAACTCCCTTGAGTTTTAAGGTTTTTATTTAGATATAACAGATTTACAACAACTATAGCTAAATTTTCTAGGACAATTAATTTAAAAAGAGGAAGAGAATAATGAATACTCTTATTATTTAAATTTAAGAAACATTAATTCTACACTGGGCATGGTGGCTCAGACCTGTGGCGTGGGGACTGCCTAAGCTCAGGAATTTGAGACCAGCCTGAGAGTGAGATCCTATCTCTAAAAATAGCTGGATCTTGTAGTAGGCACCTATAGTCCCAGCTATTTGGGAGGCTGAGGCAACAGGATCACTTGAGCCTAAGAGTTTGAGGTTGCTATGAACTACGATACCACAGCACTCTACTGAGGGTGACAGAGACTCAATCTCAAAAAAAAAAAACAACCCAAAAATTAATTCTAGGATATGGTAAGAAGGGTTTGTTTATTATAGAAAAAGATGGTATCAATTTGGGAATTGCTACACATTCTAACCTTCTGTAGAAAATCGCAATATATACTAAAGCACCTCAGATGTGCTAAGGGAAGTAACCTCTTTAACTTTGTTTAACCCAGTATTTCCCAAGGTCATCCAAGTAAAGAATAGCACCCTCCCCTCAACCTGCTTTTTCCATGGCATATGTAGAAATGTGAAAAAGTGCTCCTGGGAACATCAGCCTGGGAAATAGGAACTGATGGCTATTTTTTCCGTTTGTTCACTGAACTCTTATTTATGCACCTACTTGCCCTATGTAATTCACTACTTTTTAAATGTCTACCAGATAAGGAGAAGAAAAAAATAAATGGATATAAAACTCAAATGTGGTAATTAACTTGGTTAAGCAAAAAAAGTTTACAGCCAGCCACATGAGTGCCTGGATCACTTCATTACTTCCTGAGCTGCTCTCCAAGAGGTACGAACATAAACTACTGAATTTTGGCTCTGTTCCACTGAGTGCACTTTCCTCATGGTTAGTACTTTAGAACACAGAGACTTGCAATGCCATGTGATTCCTTTTCACTCTCATGCAAACTGTACTAATCAACAAAAACATTCTCTTCAAATGACCCTGGATTCCTTTCCAATAGTTTCAAGATGCCATGAAAGTTAATAAACCTATGAAGGGTATCAAAAAAATTTTAACTGCATTAAAATTATAATAATATATACCAAGAACATGAAATGAATACAGTCACGTTTGACTTCTGCAATTACCAGAGGTCCTCAAAGTATATACATAATATATAATGCATAAATCACATTGCTTATAAGGTGTATACATTTTTTTTGGCACCCCTGGTAGTTTTCACACCTGGATTAACTGTAAGCAGGTTAGAGGGATGAAAGTTACTAGTTCAAAGACTTATAAAAATCTGTTTGGCTTTAATTTCCTGTACAACATTTGTCTCAAATTAGCATGAAAATCTACCCTATCAATTTGTAACACAATATAACACATTTACTATATTCAGTAGCTGCTATCTTATACTGAGTCCTTCTCTCCTCCCTATGTGCCTATCTAGACCTTTAAGAATACAATGTAGAGAAGAAAAATAATTTATAAATTTTATGTGTTTTTAATTCCAAAGAGCTGATCACCAAAAAGATGGTAGGGGCCAGTAGTGATGGCTCATGCCTAGAATCTCAGCACTTGGGGAGGCCAAGGAAGTAGGGGACTGCTTGAGCCCACGAGTTTGAGACCAACCTGGGCAACACAATGAGTCCCTGTCTCTACAAAAATAAAAAAAATTAACAAAGGTCTGTGGCGTGCATTTATAGATAGTCCTAGCTACTCTGAGGCTGAGGCAGGAGGACTGCTTGAGCCCAGGAATGTGAGTTAACAATGAGGTTTTATGGCACCACTAAACTGTAGTCTGGGCAAGAGGGAAATCTTATCTCCAAAAAAGAAAAAAAAAGAGATGGTAGAATATACCACCTAAACCCCATTGGTATCATAATGACTCCCTATTGCAACTCTTTCTTATAACGCTTAGGTTGCTTACTATTTTCTGAGTGACCTAAAGGTTACTGTTCATTTTTTTAATTAAGGATTTTTTCTAATAAATGTAATTATTCTACAATATTTTTATACTTTAGTGACAGCTACTGGCTGAAATATAGATACAGAGTGTACATATAGTTTGTGTACAATTTGCTGTGTTAAACTGGTTTAAATTGCACACAAACTTTATGTCCACCCTGTATATATTTTATTTTGTTACATTTATGCAAATTTATGGGGGCAAGTACAATTGCATGCATGGGGTCAAGTCAGAGCTTTTAGGGCATCAATCACCTGAATAATGCACATTATACCCATTAAGTGACTTCTCACATAAAATTTATTTATAATAGTTATATTTTGGTTAGTCAATCAAATCATATCTTTAGAAAACTGGATGTCAATGTTTGTTATTTCACATTCAGCTTTTTCCCTTCCTGAGGGAGGATAAAAGGGCAATGGAAGCTCCCTGAGCTAAGAGAAAATAAAGGCAGTAGTTACACTAAACCGACAGTTCCAGGTAAATATGAAATACGCTATTATTTTACAGTTTGAGCAGACTATGGAGCATTATGAGTACTTTAACAGTCTAGGAATTTGCTATCATGTTCCACCAATTATTTAAATTTAGCTTCTTTTCTCTACAACCAAGCAAAAATTAACCCACTGGAAGTTTTGGGTAACTAAAATAGGAAATCCTGATATAATCCCAATCAACAGAAACAGGAAAATTCAAGACCAGTGTAGAATTTAGTAGTGTGCACGACCACTTTACACAATGCCCCAAAGTGTATATTTAAGGATACTTAATGGTATAAATGTGCTGACTTTATTTTCACCACAAAATATTCTTAAATCATCATATACACATCTTTAAGGCAAATTTTCAAACACCCACCTTCCAGAACCATTGATGAAATTTAATTAAAAGATGAACAGAAGAGGCTGACATTGTATTCAGACTTGCAAACACTTATTTCACACAGAACAAAACAAACATTAATACCATTGCAAACATCATTAAAACAAAGTAAGACACAAAATCTCTACACTATAAGCCAGAGAAAAATGTCAATGGACACATTTTGTTTCTTATGCTATTAGAATCTGCTCTATCCTAACAATGGTTTCAAATATTTAATTTTCAATCTTTAGTGTCTCCTGTTAAAATTCATTCATTAGGACTAATTTGAAAAGTCAAACCTTAATTCTCTCCAACAAAATAAAAAAAAAATAAATTTTAGGTCAAGAATTATAATTTGTTCTGAATCCGATGATTTGGAGGAGACATTTATTAGGCTTTAATTGTCACTGGAGACATTTTTTAAAGCATGGACTGCTAGAGATAGAAAGGATTCTACAAGTTAGAAATTACATAAATCAAATACCTCATTTTACAGAAGAAATTCTGACTTAGAGAGAACTCTGATCTTAAGGATCAAGGTACAGCAAGAAGAAAACCGAGAGCATCTGACCCTTCTTCCTTTCAACACACCCTCTTAGGCCCCATCACCAAAAAAAGCAAAACCCTCAAACTTATTTTTATAAATCTGATCAAATGATAGGTAAATAAAATCCTGTAATTTCCGTTGTCTACGTGGTCTTTTTGAAAGTACCACAAAAGCCTAAAACTGACTTAAATTTATACAAAATGTAAAGGAAGAATATTTATAATATGATATACTGGTATTCAAATAAAAAAATGGCAACCACTTGCAGTGGTATGATAAAAGTATCACTAAATTTCACCATAAAAATAAAAATGAAAACTAAACACACTGACAAAAAGTAAAGGTCCAATGACAGGAAAGAAAATATTTAACAATGATTTGTTATTTTTCATATACTCCCACACAAATATTACTTGGAGGCCCCCACATTATGGGCCAACCACTTTGCTAGGCGCCAGAGTAAAAAAAGTCTGTATGTGACACTGTGTGACAGAAATAAAACAAAGCTAATCTGGTTGGAAGTTTAATAAGGAAAGTACAGTGATATAGCTAATTTAATTTTGCAAGAATAAAATATAAAAATAAAACTTACATTTAGTTTCCTGAGATTTACTTCTTTTTTGAGGAAAAAACAAAATTCAAAGCTAGGGTTTGTGCATGGTATTGGACAGGAAGGAACGGATTCTCCTGAAATCTTGGGTTTAGCTTTAGTTCTCACCCTAATTAACTGTGTAAAAATGGAATAATCATGGGTGGCACCTGTGGCTCAAAGGAGTAGGGCACCGGCCCCGTACACCAGAGGTAGCGGGTTCAAACCTGGCCCCAGCCAAGGAAAAAAAAAAAAAAAACTGCAAAGAAAAAAAAAAAAGGAATAGTCATGTAGTAACTCGAGGTCTCAGTTTCCTTCTGTAAAGCCAGGATATCACAAAAGATAATTAATACGTTCCTTTCCACATCTATAACTCCATACCAACAGGTAGCAACAGGAAGATGTAAGCAATGCTCTTAAACACATTTAAGCTACAAATAAATCTGCAGACTTTTAAAAAACCTAACTGACTGTTTTCTGTGTATCAGAACTAAAAGCGGGAGAATATATTCAATATACTAAAATTATTTGGCCTACACATATGTACAGAAATCTTTCCTTACCAAGAGAATCTTAAGATGAAACTCAAAAACAATAAACAGTTTAATATCCATCAAATTTCTTAATGTGGGGAAACAATGAAAGAAATGACAAACCCTGTTTTTGTCACGTTGCCTCTCATTTTCCAAATGTGTTTGTGTATGTTTAGGTCTTTATCAAAAAAGTTTTAAAATAAAACCACTAAAAAACTAAAATGGTAAGTAAGAAGACAACTGTTTGGCTCAGTGTCTTTAAACAAAAATGTCCATTCTGTCACAGGGGATTACCAAGCCTAAATATTAATAGCTGCTAGCTATACGAATTTACATTGTTCTGAGCTGACATACATAATTGCATTTATTAGCCTAGTGGAGAGATTGTTGACAACTTCACAAAATTTTTTAAAAAGCAAAACCAACTTTTGTCACTGGGCAAGATACATCAGTAGTACTGTTAGGACCTGTACACACCTGCGTCTTTCCCTGACCTCTGATGTGGAGGAGACAGTGCCAGCAGTAGTTGTGGTCAGGGTTGCGGTAGAAGCTGCAGCATTTACAACAGTTGGAGCAACGGGAATGGTCACTGCCGTAGGAACACTGTCCTTTTCTTTTTCAGTACTATCCTCAGCCCACAAACGATTTGAGGTACTATAGCATCAATAAGCAGCAACACAAAAAAGAGAAAAGGAAAACAGCTAAACAATGAAAGCACTTTCTAGCAGCTGAAAACATGTGACTATAGGGATGGATTTTTTTAAAACACAAGGTGAGTTATCTTTCATCTATGAACCAACAAGCTCAGCAAGAGCTGTCAAAGAAAGAAATTAACATTTTAAAAACATTCTCATTCAAGAAAGTTCATAATTCAAGAACTTAATTTTTTTCCCCCAGACATGCATAATCACCTCATTTTGGAACCAATTTTTGTTTGTAAATAATTTTAACAAGGTAAATGAAAAAATCCAGAGCCCCGCAATCTTCTAAACAAAAATGCATGCACATACATAAGCACACGATAGACCTGAACACGAACTGTATCTGTGACTTACCTGCTTTGTGTGCCTGCTGAGGAAGAACCCGTTGTAATCTTTGTAGTAGTGCTTGTGCTGGAAAGCAGGCTTTTCTGAAGCCCAGCTGCAGAGGTAACTGTTGGTGTTGATGTGGTGCTTGGAACACTAGAACTAATCAAATCATCTGGTCTTCTACCAAAGGAGCAACTAAACAAAAGAGTCATATCTATATAGGATGTGTTTGTATGTGTCTTCTACAGTTAATGTCTATACATTATACACATTCGCAAAGCTAGACAAAAAAAATCTAAAGAAACTGTGTTCCTAAACACACCACCAGCTCCAGCACCAAGAGTTGCACCCACAACTGGCTAGAGTCTGAATGACTTCTCTGATTTGGTAGTGCGTCATTTCACTGCCTCCTCCCAGCTCTCAACAAGACTTAATGAATAGCGTACAACTTGCTAGAGTGAGTCATTTTACTGTCTCCTCCCAGCCCTCAACAAGACTTAAACATAGCCTGATCTGCTATCTCACATTTCTGAACAATGTATTCCAGATCAGACGGTCCTATCAGGCTGCATCTAAAAAAAACACTGTGATTTGGTTTTATCCAGAGAAAATACGGTGCTGACATTTTTGAAGAAAATTGTTTTAGCAATGGGTCAAATCCCTAGGAGGGACCCACAGTTATATTTTACTTGTTCATACACATATCTTATTCTTCTTTTTGGTTTATAGGTTTTTTTTTTTTTTTCCTCTCCAGTATGACAGTACTAACATTCTAATTGAAGGCATTTCTACAGCTCTAAGTTCTAGGACAGGCAGAAACCTTCTAGATTACCAAAGATGATAAGGTCAATTAAGACACTGGCTTATTCAAGATTTTCTAGTCCATTATATAAGGAGCTCCTAGTAAATATGATGCAATCTAAAAGACATTTCATAACACTTCAAATTAAATTAAACATATAACAGGAATAAGTAAATCACCCCATTTCTTAATATGTATTGTCTTTAAATCAAGTTTTTTTTTTTTTTTTGGAGACAGAGCCTCAAGCTGTCCCCCTGGGTAGAGTGCTATGGCTTCACTGCTCACAGCAACCTCCAACTCCTGGGCTCAAGCGAGTCTCCTGCCTCCGCCTCCCAAGAAGCTGGGACCACAGGCGCCCGCCACAACACCCGGCTATTTTTTTTTTTTTTTTTGGTTGCAGCCATTATTGTTTGGCGGGCCCAGGCTGGATTTGAACCTGCCACCTTAGGTGTACGTGGCTGGCGCCTTAGCCGCTTGAGCCACAGGCGCCGAGCCTAAATCAAGTTTTAAACAACAAAAGCTACGAAACTTAACAAAAGCACATATTTACTTAAATGATGTTAAATTTAGGGCTCCAAACCAATTGCCTCATATTTTTAATACAATAATACGTAAAAGCCACTTAAGAATTACATTATTACCTTTTATGGTATGTTGAGCCTTCATTAATTGAGCTATTTTTTTTAAGGTCATCCTCCCATTTTCTTCTTGTATAAGAACTACTTGGTCGCAAACTTGAAGAGTCTCTGTGAGAAGAAGAACATCCTTCAGATTCTGATAGGAAATAGGGTCAAGAAAACTATACACCAATAAATACACGGTCTGACACTGAAGGTCACAAACTCATACCTCACGTCTGAGTATCACTCTACTCACCTTTGAGGGATTTCCGTTGGGAAGCTATGCACAGATGGCAGCCCCCTAGCCCACCCTTCAAAGCAATTTTGGAACTCTTTTTCTGGTGTGGTCATCACAATTGTGGTCATATCATCTTGATGTCCCGAATGTCATCAAAATGTCTTCCTTTCAATTATTTCCTTTATCTTCGAGTGAAGAAAAAAGTCATGGGGCTCCACATAAGGTAGGTAGGAGGATGTTCCAATATGGTTATTTGTTTACTGGCTAAAAACTCCCCACAGATGCTGCTGTGTGAGCTGGTGCACTGTCATTGTGTAAGAACAGTGACTTGGTGAAAAGTTCAGGTGTTTTCATCTAACTTTTTCACACAGCATTTTCAGCACTTCCAAACACTAAACTTGGTCAACTGTTTGTCCAGTTGGTACAAATTCATAATGAACAATCCCCATCAAAAAAGGGAGCTGGTAGCAATACTGTTTTGACTGCTGATTTGGACAGACAGAATATTTTTGGTCATGGACAATTGGCTGCTTTCCATGGTGTAATTTGATGCTACATTTCAGGTTGTGTGTTTCATTACCAGCCCAAAACATCATCTTGCCTCTCCAAAAGGTCTTGGCAAACTCCAACTCTCCTGTGCTTCTGTCCATCACTGAGCTCCTTTGGAACCATTTTTGCACTCATCTTTGTGATGCCAAGATTTTCCTAACTGTTTCTCTATTGATGGTTACTTCGTCTGCTCTGCTTGTCATAGTTAGCTGATAATTTTGACTCACAATTCAATGGATCCTTCTCACATTTTCGTCAGTTCTGCTCATTACTGGCCACCCTGACCTCTCTTCATTAGAGAAGCTTTCTCTTTCCTCAGAAAAATGTTCAATCCATTTGTACAGCCGTTTTCTTCCTGGCATTATCCCCATAAACTCGCACTAACATGTGCCTGGCTTCACTTCCACTCTTGCCAAGTTTAATAAGAAATGTAATGGTTGTCTGTTGCTCTGCTTCAAGCTCCGACTTTCTTGTTGACATCACATAAAAACACATTACAATAAAGAACTCTGTTCAGCAAGACACTACGTCGCAACATGAATGTGGCTTTGAGACACTGATACACCAAAGTTATGCAACCTTATAGAGCTATTGTACAGAGCTTCTAACATAAGTACCATGGTGGTGAGTTTAAGAACACGATTGTTAGATCTCATATTAGTAAAAGTAGTAAGATCTCTTGGGAAAACACTTTGGAATAATTATTAAAAAGTGAAAGTAATTCCCGTTCTAAGACCCTGTTCAGAGGTATAATCCTAAATATAGGGCAAAAGTTAAGATATTTACAGAAATGTAACTTATGTCCATAAAATATTAGACAACTTAAATGTCCATAACATGGCAAAGGAGATGGTTATTTTAACTTCAACAGCTCTATTCTATTGTATATTATATATAAATGGCAAACAATGCTCACTAAAAATATATAGTAACAAATAAGACTGCCCATGAGATGTTAGGTGAAAAACACACACACACAACTGGATATGATAACACAATTACCGTTATACTAAAAAGTTCTCAAACTCTTTATGCTGAAAATCAGAAAGAAACTAAAATCCTGACAATCATTAGATAAGGTCTTTTCCTCTATTCTTTCCCTTTTTCTAAACATCACAAATATTTAGAGAAACTGCACGCATTTGTGGCCTCATTTCCTACCACCTCCTCTCACTCTGTTCTGGCCATAATGCCTTCTTTGCTGCTTGATGAACGTACTAAGCCTGCACCTCCCAGGACCATGTACTGGGTGTTCTCTATCAGGAACACCCTCCATCTCTTCCCGCGATACATACCCTCACATGACTACAGCAATGCTTGTGTATTAACTCTGATGCTAGACAGTAAAGATTTTATAGAGAATGTGTAAAACAAATCATAATAAACTCACCTGTTTTCTTTCTCTTCAATGTCAGAGGTACTGGCTAGTCGTCTTGGTATTGTAGGCGCAACATAGGCAAGCCTAGTTCCTTTACTATCTTTCTCCTGCACAACAGTGAGTGAAAATAAATCTGTGTGATGATTACAGGTACTGCTGAAGTGTCAGGAAAAGGTTAGTCGACAATGTGTGTTATACACACATCACACTTTATAGTATTTCCACAGTTCCTAGCTAAACTCTAAAATTAACGTCTATTAATAATTCACTCAAAACTAATTTTCTTTTTTTTCTCCTTTAGTCTAGAATATTTTAACATAAGAAAGAAATAAAAGCTCCTCTACATTTTAATGATCTTTTCTAAAACTTGTGTAACAGATTAGTGTCATTAAAATATCATTTATTCCAGAGTAAAAAAGGTCTCAATTATGATTTATTGAGAAGTCTCAATCATTTATGCTGTATAAGCAATTCACAACTTTGATAGTCTAGGTTCTAAAATGAATCAAAATATTCAAAACATTTGGCACACTTCTTGGGTATAGGACACAATTTATAAGAGGGACTCAATCTTACAAATGCAAATACTGTAACTTAGTTGTTTGTACCCTCACATGAATATGAAATAAAAAAAAATTCAAAACAAAAATTATTTAAATTAATTTATCCAAGTATGGTTGAGAGTGTGTTTGATACTCTGATACAGTCCTGGTATACTGGCATAAAGTAAATAGCTGGAAAACAACTGCACAGTGGCTCGGCACCTGTGGCTCAAGCGGCTAAGGCGCCAGCCACATACACCTAAGGTGGCGGGTTCGAATCCAGCCCTGACCCGTCAAAGAACAATAATGTCTGCAACCAAAAAATAGCCGGGCGCCTTGTGGCCAGCGCCTGTGGTCCCAGCTACTTGGGAGGCAGAGGCAGGAGACTCGCTTGAGCCCAGGAGTTGGAGGTTGCTGTGAGCAGTGAAGCCATAACACTCTACCCAGGGGGACAGTTTGAGGCTCTGTCTCAAAAAAATAAAATGAAATAAAATAAACAACTGCACAGTGGATTTTTTTTTTGCAGTTTTTTGCCGGGGGCTGGGTTTGAACTCGCCACCTCCAGCATATGGTGGAGGCACTGCCCCCAGTGGATTTATTTTTAAAAGCAAAAATATTACAATTACTTGAGAAATTTCATCTCTGAAACAAGGAAAAACTCCTAAATAGGAAAAAAAAAAACTATATTGGGAAAACAGAAATCAGTACTGAAAATACAACAGTGATAGATAACAATATAAAACAGCATTAAATGAACTATGTACATCCTATCTGATACATATTCACACTGCCTCTGAAAATATAGTATTAAACTACTCATTAAGCAAAGTTGCTTGTGAAGTAGCAAATGAAAAATTGGTAAAAAATTACAGGTATTAGATAAATATAACTTATGAGTAAACTCACATTTTAGAATAAAATGTTCTTAAGTATACTAAACTTCAGAAAACTTATTGCATCATAATAAATAAAATAACTCTGAACCTTAATACATTCTATTGTATATTCTTAAAGTAACAGATTCTTTTTACTGAGTATAGTCCCTTAATTTATGTTTCAGGCAAACAAATCTCATTTTCCCAGTACTTATAATTAAAGTACATTTGTAGTACATAATCACTAAGCTGGGTGAATTAAGTTGATACTTAGATCCAAGACACCAAGCAGAAAATCAACCAGGATTTGATGTTCCTGAAAAAGAAACCAGAGTTTTTATGGAAACCAGATTGTGAAAGAGATTACCTTTTCTTTATTATCCAAAGAGGAAGAAAGCCTAGGACTGGAAGCTGAGCGCATCACACCCGCAGTGTCTTTTTCTTTTTGAGCTTCTTTAGATGCTGTGATCTCAGCAAGGGCTCCATAACTGCCGGTCTTTCTAAGTCCTAACCTCCAAGATGCAGGAGACTCATCTTTTCTCTCTTCTTCTTTGGGAGAAATTTTTGTAGTTGAGGTTGGAAACTTTTAATTTCATTTTTTAAGGAAAAGAACAAAAGAATTATCAAAATGAATCCAGTCCTTAAGTTAGAAACAATAATTTTACAGATAAGCCTAAAATTACAGTTAATAGTTTCAGGAGGAACACTTTATTATGTAGGTTAATGTCTTAGTCAAAAATGTAAAGATCTAAAAATGAAAAATGACAGACTACCTTCCCAGAGGTTAGATTTAAGAAAACACACTACACACTTTATAGCACACAGAAAAATTATGATGCAAATACAGAAAACAAATGAGCACACCACGAGGACTCAAAACCATGCATCTTTGGAACCAACTTGTATTAAACTTGTTATGTTGTAACCTAATATAAATTCTTGCACATAGAAATGCCTCACCATAGATTTTTCACCCTTATTGGGCACAAGAACAATGCCAGTTTTGCGCAAGCCCTGCCTCCATGATGCAGGATCTACTGATTCCACCACAGGCATGATAGGAGCAATGAAATCATACTAAAGCCAATTAAAATAAGACAAGTAAAGAAATAAAGATTGAAAGCATGAAAACAGAGAAGGGAAGTCAAGAGCAAAAATACTTTTTTCTTTTAAAAATAATTTTATAATAAATTAAAGCCCAGAATTGGGTAATGACCCAATCTTTAAAAATCAGTGGGAACAAATTCTAGATTCAGCATGATATAATCTGAAAAAATCTAATCAAGAAACTTCTGAAGCAGTAGGAGGCATATAGAGTAAATAATAATACTACACCATGTAAATAACAAAATATGGTCCATGAATTTTGTTCTTATCTGTTTACATACCCTGGTTAAAAAAATTTAAGTTCAATAATCAACAAAAAACTAATGACTGGTATTTTCTAATTATAATAGTTCAATATATTTTTAATATCACAGCTTTATATTTACTGTTTGATTTTTCCACAAAACATTAAACATTTCAACTGAAAACTAATTTCATGTACAAATATTGATTTCATTTTCAGGGCTTTTCTAACAGCCCCCAAAATGCAACATCTATTATCTTTAACTCACTTTAATTCACTTCATCAACTTCATGTCCAGAATTTAAATACTCAACCACCATTAACTACAGATTGGTCATATAGCAGCTAACTAGTTATTACAAATAAAGGGTATTAATAATTCAAAATAAATCAGCAAGGTGCAGTGGCTCGTTCTTGTAATCCCACTACTCTGAAGAGTCTAAGAGAAAGGACTGCTTGGGGCTAGAAGGTCAGGATCAGATTGGGCAATGTCGCCAGACCCTGTCTCTACAAAAAACAAAAATATTAGCCAGGCATAGTGGTACATGCTTATATTCCTAGCTGCTTGGGAGATTGAATCCAGAGGATTGTTGAGCCCAGGAGTTTGAGGCTGCAGTGAGCTGTGACATACCTGCATTCCAGCATGGGCAACAGAACAAGACACGGTCTCAAAAAACAGAACAAACAACCCTTTCTTCTATATTTATTGCCAAAGTTTGCTATAATTAGCAGGTTAAGAGAGGTTGTTAAATTCCCTGTGATGCTAGAGGGCCACATCACGGACAAAACTATCATAATATACCTCTGGTACTTCCAGTAATTAATTACTACCAATAAAGTCCAAACATTTCTCAGTTTCCAAAAGGTGTATCAAAGTACTCCAAGGAACCATACTAAAATCACAGGGGCTCCAGAGTACATTTTAAAGTTTTGACATAAGCATGGTGACATCCTTTGGATACTGAACAAATGTCACTTTAAACCTATTTGTACTTAACTACTTAATAAATAAGACAAATGGGTATTTCTTCTGGCCAAGTGGCCAAAACTAGTAAAACACTCAGGGTTCCAATGACCAATAAAGTTTAGAACCTCTGTAACATTCTAAGCAGTATGATAGGTATTGAGGCAAGTGCTTCCCCACTTGCGAGTTTAAGGTCTAGGGTGTATATTTTTTGTAGATCACAGATAACGTAAATGAATGAGTGTGGTTGTATTCTAATAAAACTATTTAGAGTAATGAAATTTGAACTTTTGTCAGAAAATATTCTTCCTTTGATTTTTTTCTCCAACCATTTAAAAATGTTACAATCCATTCTCAGCTTGTGGGGTGCACAAAACAGGTTACCAGGCCAGTCATAGTTTGCCAACCCCTGCTCTCCCCCCTCAATTCCCTGCAAAAAAACCACTGGAAACAAATGTTTTTCCTCAATGACAAAACAGCCAGATAGCTATAGTGTGCTATGATTGTACCACCGCACTCCAGCCAGGGCAAGAGAGTGAAACCTTGTCTCTCAAAAAATTAAATAAAACAGCCAGATGGCAGATAACATTTACTCAATGTTACAACGGAAGCTAACATTTCTTTTTTTTTTTTTTGAGACAGAGCCTCAAGCTGTCCCCCTGGGCAGAGTGCCGTGGCATTACAGCTCACAGCAACCTCCAACTCCTGGGCTCAAGCGAGTCTCCTGCCTCCGCCTCCCAAGCAGCTGGGACCACAGGCGCCCGCCACAACGCCCGGCTATTTTTTGGTTGCAGCCGTCATTGTTGTTTGGCGGGTCCGGGCTGGGGATTCGAACCCGCCACCTTAGGTGTATGTGGCTGGCGCCTTAGCCGGTTGAGCTATAGGTGCCGAGCCAGGAAGCTAACATTTCATAATAGTTTACTAGTGTCTATTCCTAAGGTAAGTACTTCACATGAGTTATCTTGTTTAAACCTTACAACTATCTAACAAAATACTATGACTCTGACTGGAGTTGAGAAAAATGAGGCAGTAGTATCAATTTTGAAATGGGCTATTTTTGCCCTGCTATGGCTGATATACCTCTACTCTGCCCAACATGAATTTGGATTCAAGTACTGGTTTATGTTTAAAAGCAACTTACATTTTTTATTTGGTACATAAATAAACCAACCAGTATTTCTGAAATAACTCTACCTCTTCTCAGAAACCTTTTGGTTTACAACAGGAGGTTATCTTGACTGCCTTAATCTTTTTGTACTCTTTCACTAGGCTTTTTGTTGTAGTTGTTGTTACCATTCCTGTCCGCCTCCTATAACACAAGCACTTCGAGAATCTGCTTTCACATCTTTCTACTTTCTTCTCCAGAAGCTGGGAATATGGTCTTCAAGCTAAATATTAATTGTAACCAGCTTGTTCTCAAATTTTTTATTCTTCAGCCCAACTCCTAAATTTCCAGTCTTTCTGCCTAGAGAATGGTCTATGTATCTAGAATTATAATTGGAACTTGAAATTCAACATGTCTATAATCAAACACCTTTAATTCCAAATCAGTTCCCTATCTGTTAATGGCATTCTTAATCTCTTCAAGTCCTTATGTTTAAACTTCACAATCATATTAGACTTCTTCTCTGCCCTCTTCCTCCATCCATGAAACATCAAGTCTCTAAATCTCCTTCTCTCCTTAAGTCCATGCCACTTCTCTAATTTATATCATAGTGGGCAACTTCAATGATTTTCTAATAAACCTTTTTACAATCAGCCTCTCATCTTCAAATAAATCTGCACACTGCTGCCAGAACTATAAACAGTAATTCTCTCCCAGCATTGTTCAAATGTCTTCTGTGATTCTCTACCACCTATCAAATTTATTATAAACATATCACCCTTTAGAAGTGCAGGCATTCCAGAATTTGGCTCTACTTTTCCTATTTTACTGTGTGTGTGTGTATATATGCATCTATAAATCAAACTGAACAATTCATTTTTCCTGCCATATTACTTCATATTAGTTCACATTATTTCTTTTCTTTCCCTTTTACAAATTGTACAAAACCTCATTCTCTCTGCTACCTACTCATTCTCCGTGATTTACCGTGTTTCCCCCAAAATAAGACCTACCCCCAAAATAAGCCCTAGCAGGATTTCTATGCATTTGTTAAATATAAGCCCTACCTAGATAATAAGACCTAGTGATGGGTGTGGCTATGCAGCGTATCTGCATAGCCACGCCATGCATTTCGGTGAGGAGTAAGACATTCCCCTGAAAATAAGCCCTAGCGTGTCTTCTTGAGAAAAATAAATATACAACAGTGTCTTATTTTCGGGGAAACACACTATCTCAAAGATTCTGGTCCTACTACCTCAAGTCAAATACAACTTTTACTTTTAAACCATCATGCTACATGTGTATAGTTGTATTGGTATATTTCATATACCCATAACACATAGCAGTCTATTATTAGCTCAACTAACCAAAGCACTTAATTCTAAGAAAATTCTGGAATATATACCCATAATGAGAACCAGGCAATCTGTTTCATAGATCCTAATAATACTTATATTGACTAGAGCCTTATATAAACTTACTGTTAGTTAAGAATTTAAAGCATAAAATCAAACTGATGGTTTAAATAAATAACATCTCCATAAACCACCAGTTTGATCTTATTGCTATAGAAATAGTTTTTTAATTTCATCAGAAGTTAATAAATTAAGCAAAGATCATTTGAAAAAAAAAATACATCTTCTGCCATAGTTAACCTGCATAATTCCCAGAAATTAAGTGATATTTTATTCTGTTCTCTGTGCTTCTGTTTTTGTGATCTTGCTATGAGCCTTCCCACATGTGTGTGTGCACATATGTATGTGTGTACACAGATATACATAGTTTACGTATAGGTGAAGGAAGCTGGAGAACTTAAGATAATTTTGTCTAACTATCAGAAGCAGAATAATGACTAAGAATCTAAAAATAAATAGAACTCTTAATTGCAAAGGAAATCTGTTAGGTTTCTAAAGTTACTGGTAAAATCTGAAAAAGTCTTTAAAAAACACTAAAATACTACATTAAAATACAAAAAAGAGTATTAAAATTGTAGGTGGGTTTTTAAAGTCATATAATACAGATAAGAAAGACCTGACCAAGTAAAAATATTTGCTGAGCATGTGATACCAGCACTCTGAGAGGACAAAGCAATAGGATCACTTGAGTCACAACATTCAAGATCAACCTAGGCAACAGAGCCAGTCTGCTTCACTACAAAAAAAATAAAAATGAGCTTGGAGTAGTACAAGCTTGCAGTCCCAGCTCCTCGGGAGGCTGAACCAGGAGGACAGTTTGAGCCGGGAGTTAGAGGTTGTAGTGAGATGTGAAGGTATCACTGAACTCCAGTCCAGACAATTTGTCTCTAAAAATAATAATGGTATTTCACATTTTTAGCATCTCATGACTTACTGCTTTGAATAAAAATTTGAATAAAAAAACCTTAAGAAAAAGGACTGAAACAAGTCATCTTCAAAGTTATAATACTTGAAATTGAAAATGAATGTAGTTTCTAAATACGCAAATTCAGTAGGAAATGATTATCATTACACTAAGTTTCATTATAGAATCAAAAGTGATTGTGAATGAAAACTTTTACAACAAAGAGGTTATCAGCCCACTAAGCTAACAGATGTATGAAGTATCCATAGTCTTTATTTAAAAATTTTTTCCCCTTCCTTCAAGAACTAGCAACTTAGTAAGTAAATAATTCACTTCATAGGGCATTAGGCATAAATCAAGAATTGCCACAAATCTTGGGCTACACACTTGAGAAAAAGAAAAGTGAACACAGGAAATTTATTGTGATTATTTGACTATAGTAGGAAAGGTACTGCTTAGGCAAATACCCAAAAGAAAGAGCCAGTTTCCTGCCCAGATATTCCAGGGAGATGGAGCTTCTGGGAACTTGTGATAATCCTATCCTAATAGACAATAAATCAAAAGAACTAAAGATGCAGACACAAATTTAGTATTCTCTAAAGAAATATTTTGGGTTCTAGAAGCAAAATAAACTTCAGTTAAAACAGTTTGTGGTTGCGCTAGTTACAGCATGAGTCTTCAAAATTCTGGAAACAAATTGCTTTACGTATTAAAGCACAGGTAATTATGACCATAAGAACATGAGCTCTTATTCACAAGAACACTGAATTCAAGAAGTCCTTGGTTTTGGAATACATATGGTAAGAAACTCATTCATAAAGTTTGCTGACCAAGCAAGTGCTAATGAGACCCATACATTTCTCCCACTAAGAATTTACATTATTGCTTTCCTTGGGAAGTGTTTTAGAGGAGAATTGCTACTACTAGTACAGATTTTTAAATAAATTCTACAGTTTATGATTTCAAAAAGGTCTATATTTTGACCACCTAAAGTCAAATACAAATACAGGCACTCCCCCAGTTACAAACATCTAATTTATGTACAACCTGCACTTATGAGCAGGTTATTACAGTAAGTCCCTGAGTTACAAACATCTGGCTGACATATAATTTGCACTTACTATATGCAAATTCACCTTAACAAACCTGTCTCATTTGTAATCTGGAAACTGCCTATTAGCAAGACGGGCAATACAATAGAAACACTATGAGAATTTAACACCAGTCCTTAAACTCATGCAAATAATGTCACACAAGGAACGAAATAAGTCCAAAAGTAGAGAGGTGATAATCAAACACAGGCACACCCTTGAGTGGACTCTTGATTTGAAAAAAGACAGGTAGAAAAGATTAACATAAATAATAGTATCATGTTGGAGTTAAATTTCCTAAGTACGATTACTGTGGGAATGAAGGATAATGCCTTTGTACTTAGAAAAAAACACATACTAACATATTTAGGGATGAGTGTTATGATGACTACAATCAATTCTCAAACTGTATGAGGGGGAGAGAAAGAATAAATGTGTACGTGGAGGAAAATGAGTATCTAAGCTAAAGATAAATAAGGGATGATGAGGAGAAGCTTTCAAAAGGAGACCAATAAATAGATCAAACTCTCTGCCCACCAAATCCTTCATCTTTAATTTGGGCTAACTGAGGGCCAGGTTTAGAGAAGCAGAGAGAAAAGGAAAGTCTTTTTTTTTTTGCAGTTTTTGACCGGGGCTGGGTTTGAACCCGCCACCCCCATTATATAGAGCCGATACCCTGTTCCTTTGAGCAACAGGCAATGCCCGAAAAGGAAAGTCTTTTTATTTATTTATTTATTTTTTTGAGACAGAGCCTCAAGCTGTCCCCCTGGGTAGAGTGCCGTCGCATCACAGCTCACAGCAACCTCCAACTCCTGGCTCAAGCGAGTCTCCTGCCTCAGCCTCCCAAGTAGCTGGGACTACAGGCACCCGCCACAACGCCTGGCCATTTTTCTGGTTGCAGCCATCACTGTTGTTTGGCGGGCCGGGCTGGGGATTCGAACCTGCCACATTAGGTGTATGTGGCTGGCGCCTTAGCCGCTTGAGCCACAGGCGCCGAGCCAGGAAAGTCTTTTTAAAAAGATCAAACACTAGGTAAGACTACTTTGGCGGAGAGCTGAAGAACAGATGGAGAACAGGAAAAGAGAGAAGGAGAAGAAAAGAGAGTGACATTTTGGGAGCACACAGCTGGGCTTTCTCTCAACACACAGTTATAATATTAATATTTTTTATTTATTATTTGTTTTATGATAAGGAAGGTAGCAAATAACTTGCTCAAGGTCAAGAGGCAGGGTCAGGAGCCTGACCTCAAGGATCACGCTCTCATGGGCACTCCACAGTTGCATGCCCAGTGTTCTGTACTAGGAGTTGGAAAACCTAAATTCTAGCTTTCTCATTGACTTGTGGTGGTACCTTTGGTGACTTACCAGTGTGTGAAATTATCAACATGCACCTCTACTTAACAGGGATAGAAGATATAAAACCTGAGTCTCTCAAAATAAAAATTCAATATAAATAAAAACTAACATAATCACTGGTTTTAAAAATGTTTATCTTTCTGTCATTGATTTTAACTATCAACTGTATGCAATATTTGTTAACTGTCAACCATAATACCAAAAAGGATACATCAAAAAAAAAAAAAAAAAATGGATACCTCCCCACCAAGTAGACTTTAACATGGTTCAGAGGAAAATTTCTGTCAAGTTAAAATCAGAAGAAATGTATTTCTATTCTAAAATCTTATTTCTAAAATAAACCATAAAAATTCAGGATTGTTTTAATCAATCAGTCCAAATAGCCCTTAAATAGAACATATGCACTTTTAGCAAACACAATTCTGGCTTACCTTTTTAATAGGTGACGTAGGTGTGGCCTGACCTGATGACACAGTAGGTGTTGTACCAGCTATGGGAGCTGTTTGTGTACTAGAAGTGTTGGCATTAGTTACAGATGCTACAGGTTTTGTCTTATCTGTCAGAAACAAACAAAAAATTAAGAGTCAATATTTTACAGGAATTTGGTTTCAATGACTGGGAAAATACCTATTTATATTCTATTTTTGGTTAAGGTTTTGTTAATTGCCTTTCCCCACTGCTATCCCTCTCCACAAAAAATGTTTAAAGTTTCTAGAAATGTCTCAATACTCACACATATGCTCAAGTAAGCAGTTAAGTAACATGAAAGATACAGAACAAATCTTCTGAGAATAAAAAGCACAAACAGAACCTTATTTCTGTACTTTATCAAAAACTTAAGAATTAAAATTTGAAATATATGAACTTACTGCAACTAAAAAATAGCTACACAAATTTCTAATGGATAAACAACTACTTATTGCTGATCTAAAATGGATTTCTTCTCTTTATTCTGGGAAATAAAAGTGCTTTTGTCAAAAATCAGCTTATTTTCCTGGAAAAGAATACGATTAAATATACCAAAGACCATGCCTTGCCACTCCTAAAAAGTCTAAACTAACTTTAAAAGTTAAATGGGCACAATCACTATTTTCCTAGAAAATAATCTCAGTGTGGGACGAATTATTCAATAAATACTTATTAAGTGTCTCCACTCTTCAAGTACTGTTCTAGGTACTAGGGATATATCAGCCAAGGAAAAGACAAACCATCTTCACTGCATGGGACTTAGAATCTAGTAGGAGAAAGAAATAATAACATAAAACCTACAGATGACTATCCAACTTATTCCGTAAACATCACTGATATTGCTGAAATCCTCCTTCCCACTGATTTCAATGAAGAATGAGAATTTCAAGTTCTACGGGAAAAAAAAAACCCTGAAAGCAAAAATGTACTTATCCTTTCTCATTCTTTAAACCATCCTTTACACTTATATAAACTGTCTGAAAGGCAACTGACACTTTGGTAGAGTTCTTATTTTTATCTTCTTTATGAGAAGAGAAGGAAGGGCTAGTCCTGCCTTTCTTGGACATAAGTGCATATAGTTTGATTTGTATATGTAAGGTTAACACAGAAGAAAATTTATGAAAAAATTTGACCAAATAGTTACTTTATATCCAATAGTTTCTCAAGGACATCACCTTGTGAATGATAAAAAAAAAAAAAAAGAAATGGTTTATAAATGGTAAAATCAAGCTACAGCTCTACAGGCAAATGCCTGCTTTCTCGTTTGTCAAATAAAGTACAATAAAGCCTGTTTAATATTAAAAGAATGAGAGAGAAGGAACCACACAGCACTTATATGAATTAATTCTTGAGACAAAGTCAAATTTTCCTGGCACAACTCACCACTAGCAACAGGAAGAACAAAATTATCATAGTTACAATGCTTCAGAAGAACATTTAAAGTTAGCTCAGTGAGAAACTGGGCAGAGGGCAACTGGTGTGCTGAAATTCTAAACAGGGAATTAGCATAATACAATGCAATTGGAAGAACTATCCAGATCACATAGTCTAAATCTTCTCATTTTATAAAAAGAAAATTTCAACCAAGATGTTCAACGAGTGGTAAAACTGGCCTAAAATTAAAGTCTTTTGCTCATTTTAAGAAGCTCCTTGGTGACCAACATTGAACAGTATATAAAATCAATTAAGAAGAAAGTTAATTAACAAAACCTAGAAATTTATGAAAGAGCTGACTGGACTTCCAGTTCTTGAATCTACTACAGAAGTTGTAAAATACTTGACGTGTGAAATTTAGGAGATCTGGGTGTTAGTTCTGTCTTTTTTGTACTTATGTGCATACGGTTTAATTTGTAATGGTAAAGGTAACTCAAGCTGTGTCTTCCAGGAAGAGATTAATTATATAAAAATAACCTTCAAAACGTTCAAAAGTATCTGATCAATTTAAATACCAATATATCATTTTAACTTTCAGTTTTTGTAAAATGCATAAAGAAAATAGTACAAATTTAACTGACATGTATATTGACTATACTTAAATTAGCAGTTTAATTTTATGCATTATATAAGATCTAACTTATTAAAAAACAACTATTATATGGTATAGTATTCCTTGAAAGAAGCTATTATTATTCTAATTTTACAGATAACAAATCTGAAATTAAAGTATGTAAGAATACAATTACGTGCAGGAACCAGTCTATGTTCTTAAACACATGCATGCTAATCCCACATAACTTTTTTTTATAATTAGAAATATTTTCAGTTAGCACATTATGCAAATATAACACTCACTACATGCATGCTAATCCCACATAACTTTTTTTTATAATTAGAAATATTTTCAGTTAGCACATTATGCAAATATAACACTCACTGATTATCTATTGCTCTAACTTCCAATTTTACCCATATGATTATCTCACCTAGGTAAAGGATGTGTTGAGTCACATGACCAACAGGTGACAGGAAAGAAGAAAAATTTGAATTCCTAAGTGACTAAATTTAAATTCTAGTCTTTATGAATTTCACAAACTCTTTGTGTGTTACAGAAAAATTTACTTTTTGGATTAGTTAGCTCCCAGAAAATAAAGGAATCTAAACATCACCCGGGCAACAAAGCCCGTTTAACATGTTGTTTTTTAATAGGAAATAATCAATCAGTATGTTCCTTGATTTGTGTTTATTGAGTAAATTTTAACTTCTAATATTTTTTTAGAGTGAGTAAAAAGAAAATGACTCCAAAGTGCTGCTCCTGTGTCTAGAGAAAACAGAGATGCCAAGAAATTCTGAGGCTCCAACTGTGTCTATCCAGGATCATTAGAATGGTTCTGATAATGGTAATTTTTTTCATTGATCAAATATATTAATGGAAGTAGAATACTTTCTTTTGATAAATTTATGTGCTAAAATGGCAAGTTACACAACTCAAAGATGGCAACATTAGAATCTCATGACATTCATAAGTTTCCAGTGATTAAATGATATAGATTAAGAAATTACTGAATAAAAGCAATCTGATAAACAAAACCTATAAAAATGTGGCCTGGAAGGAAAATCCCACAGAAACCAGATCCTTGATAGGAAAAATATAAATTTTTACAGTGGCTTTGTAAAGCAATTTGGTTGAAAACTGAAAATATGCACACCATATGATTTAGTAATTCAATTTCAGTCCTTAGAGAATCTCTTGCAAGTATACAAAGGAGCCATCATCACTGCTGCATTATTTAAAACAACAAAAAATTGTGAATAAACTAAATGTTCATCAGAAGGAAAATGAGTGTACTTAATACTATATAATAAACTAAAAAGATAAATTATGTAAACAGATAAATTCACAGACAAAAAAGACTTATGGACAAATGTAAAAAACGTAACTTTTGAGTAAAAAACCCAAGATGTGTAACGATTCCTGGAGCACAAGGCAGCATCATAATTGCTATGTATTACTTATGAATGTATATATAAAATAGCATTCAAGGGGACTATAAGATTATAGGAAAAACTTCCTGATAGATTGCACTGAGGAAGAAAAGAAAGGAAGCAGATTAGGGCAGACGGTAGCAAACGAAGACAACTGTCATGTTTTAATTTTATTTTAAAAAATGTGAAGCAAATATGACTAAATGTCAACAGCTGTTATCTTGCAGTTGGGGACGTGAATGTTATATTGTGCTTTTCTGTATCTTTAAAATTTCTCAAAACGAAGCAAATCCCCCCATACCTTTCCAAAAAAGTTCTTGATTTAGTCCCTCCTCTATTATTTCGTCTGCAAACTCGGGATGTTGCTGGGACCAGCTTCCTGGGCTTTGGGGCCTCAGAAAGCAACAGAAGCTTTCTTGAACTGCTGGGAACCCATTCACAACCTCTCTGTACAATCATAAGGGAGTCTTAGAAGCCTCCCCACCTTCCAACATAGGTTGGCAAAGTGCAGAGGTGAACAAGAGCCTCCAGATAATCAGAGAGTAAAAAATTCACAACTATAAATAAGTTTCTGATATTCACTCTATGGTAATTTCCTGGGTTGGCAGGTATCTGAACAAGTAGTAAATTAATCTGAAAAGTTTAAAATTAAGTGTGATCTTGTTTCATTCTTCAGATTTTACCTGTCTCAGCTTCCGATTCCGAGTCGTCTTCCTCATCTTCTTCACTAGAGCAGCTAGATTCATCTTTCTTTCCTTCTTCTTCTTCATCTACCTTTTCTTGTTCCAGAGATTCAATACGTGACGCATTTTTCTCTGGCTCAATAATCAATGTCTCTTTGCTGTAAAAGGGAAGTATCTTTCATAATGATTTTAAACACACAAGTGGCAAAAATACATTAGTTTTTCCCAGATCCACAATAATCATGCACAAGGCCATTATGCCAACTCATTCATAACAATAACAAAAGCTACCTTAAAATTTTACTTACTTTTTAAAGGTCTTCTGTGACTGATTATTGTCCATATTTGCTGTTGATTCAATTAGTGGAGATTTCTTATCCCGTTTTTCACTATGGAGCTTTATACAAAATCATGCAAAGAAAAATAAGAAGCCTATTAAAATAATATTAATATAGTGTTTAAAATAACAAAGTAGTGTTTCAAACACGAAACAAAGATTAAAGTTTTACCTGAAAAGAAAAGGGTTTGGGTAAAGAAAGAAAAGGACCAAGGGTGTTGTACCTGCCACCCACAGGCCACATGCAGATTGGTCTAAGGGCTATTTTGCTTATCTGTGGTGTCAGATATCACGAAAATTATGCACAAGAGTTTTTTTCTTCTCAACAGCTTTTGTTAGTGTTTGTGAATTTAACGTGTGGTCCAAGACAACTCTTATTCTTGTAATGTGTGGCAAAAAAGAAAAAAAGGTTGGACACCTCTGGATTATAGAATTAAATTTTTTTAGATCTTCCAACTTCAGTTCAATGAAAAAAATCAATGTCTACTAACCACTTAGGATAGCTGATGGTACTATTTCCAGTTTTAGAACTCCTTTCTTATCTAGGGCCTGCTATTAGAAAGCTGAGATTTTACAGGCTCCTCCTTTTAGGCAAAATTATCTTAGGAAATTAAAATGCAAGGTATCTTTGAGTACATATACGAGTATTACATAAGTGTCCATCTTACAAAAGAAGGAACAGAATGGGGACAGGCTACACCAAAAGCTAGACATCACCATGACCTCTTTATTCTGTTTCTCCATCATTTTGCTTGATTAGCAAGCAAAAAGTTAAGGAATAACTTAAAACCAAAAAGTACAAAATATCATAAGAGTAACTTAACTATCTGCAATTGAAAGCTATTAAGAGAATTCAGTAATCTGGGCGATTTTTAGATAGTCATCAAACATACCAGATTTTGCTTCTTTTGCAGCTCTTCTAAATATCCTAAAATGTCTTCATCTGCTACATCAAAGGCTGTTTGGCCCTAGAAAGTAAACAAGGAGGGTGGTGATGATAAAAAGTTAATAAATCATGTAATGCCTTTAGTAATTCTGTATAATTTTATATAAAGAAGTTTGATGACATTTTTTACTGTAGTTATAAATGACATTACACACAACACTAAGGAGAAATCCATGTGAGAGAGAAGATGAGAATATTCTCCCTTTTTTTGCGAACAGCTTTATTAAGATATAATTCACATACCATACAATCACCCATTTAAAGTGTATAATTCAATGGTTTTAAGTATATTCATAGAGTTATACTACCATTACCATAATGAGTTTTAGAATATTTTATCACCTCATTCCCAAAAGAAAGAACATACCCTTCAGCAGCACTGCCCCTCCTCACTGTCTGCCCCCTCAGACTAAGGCAACGACTCATTCACTTTCTGTCTCAATAGATGTGCCCATGCCGGACATTTCACACCAGACATGGGAGCACAGCACGTGGTCCCTTGTGACTGACTTCTCAATGTTTTCAAGTTTCATCCATGCTGTACATGAATTACTACTTCATTTCTTTTTATTGATGAATAATACTCCATCGCACAATATACACACTTTAACTAGTCATCAACTGGACATCTGCTTTTACTTGTTGCCTATAATGAATAATGCTGTTATGAACATTCACCTACAAGTTTTTGTACAGATACCTGTTTTCATTTTCTTGGATTGAAAGAAATGCCTTCTTAGGAGTGAAATTACTGGCTAATTTAACCTTTGGGACCTTATTTCTTTTCTAGAACTCCTTAAACTTAATTTTTGGTAGAGTAATAAAAATGAAAAAAATCTATTTCTAAACTTCTGAATGTTCAGCCAACTACAGGTATAGCTTAATTTTAAAAATCTGTCCAGATGAGCATCTGTCAATTGTAATTCAATGTGTAAAAAGGAAAATTTGAAAGAACATCAGTCCTTATAAGAACCCCAGTGGTACAAGATTTCAGGACGGCAAAAGTTTGTTATTTGAAATATAGTCTCCCTTATAGGTTATCCAGTGTGTGACACTTTCTCAGGAAGAAAAAAAAATAATAACTAGAATATATATCATTCTGAAAGAAAGTTCAATTTCTTTCCTATATCACAACAAAGAATGGATAATAATGGTTTCGAAAAAATCACTACAACCCTCAATTTAACACCAACAACAGGGATGTTAGTATCTACTCAGAAAGAAGGTATTTCCAAACACTATCAAACAAATTTATAAGCTACTCAATATTTAGCTAGTTTTTCCAATTTCTGTTAATAAAATACAAAGGTATGGTCTATGAAGTATATCTTTTTCCCCCCGAATGTTAGGGGGTATACAAATTTTGTTTACATCCTTTGTTTTTGTATAAGTTAAGTCAAAGTTACATGCGTTAGTGTGCCCTTCACCCAGACAGTGTGCTCTGTATCCAACAGGTATGAATTTACCTTAAAAATACATAAAATGCTGCTTACGGATAAAAGAGTATGTGTATTTAAAATTTACAAAATGCAAAAACCCTTCTTATATTTGTTGTTAGAAAATCTTCCAGTAGGAATTTCCCCATCTAGTCAAAGATAAAAAATTTTAGCTTTAGTAAACTGTCCTCTCATTTCAACCTTGAGTATTAAGAGTAAAGAATTAAATAACCAAAGAATAAACTACTCTGAAATAAAATAACTGGCTCAAAATTTAAGGTGCAGTACATGGAAACCCCAGTTTTACAGTACTGTACTCTCCGTATAATTTAAAACATTACCAATGCTATACTATTAAAGTCAACTGTGTTCAAGATCATTTTATTATGTAGAAATAAGTACTTTTTAAGTATTATTTTAAATATTTATCAAGCCTTCCCATGAATGAAATACACTTTGAATATTTTAGAATTATAATTAAATTTTTGCAGCAGTTAAACACAATAAGGTTATTTTAATAACCAAGGAATTTCCCTTTTTAAGAGTAAGAAATTGGATCACCTTACTAACCTTTCCTTTTTCACTTTCTCCCTTGATTAATGAGTCTACTTTGCAAACAGCAGCTGATAGAGAATAAAAACTAGAGTGAAAATGTGGGCTATAAATAGAAAATTCTCTAATTTCAAAAAAGCATAGCTATCAACTTAACTCAAATTTATACATGTTCTTTAAACAAACTATAGGGCAATGAAGAAGCTAAGAATATTATTTGATTCTTAACTACCATAAGACCACTGTGCTTTACTAACGTAATACACAGTGTGGTATATGAATACAAGCAGAGGCACTCAAAGCAACTAGGAAGCCATAGGGGAGAACACAATGCTGGTGTAAGAAAATAAGAACTCTATCAATCAGGAGAATTATCTTAAAGGAAAAAAAAGGCTGTTTAAAACAATCAGTTCAATACATTTATATAAAGAACCAGAGCCACAGACACACTAGAGACACTGTGAGTCTAACTGGATAATCTTTCCACTCTTCTCTACTCACTTATTCTAACAATTGCTTTTGCAGGCAGGTCTGATCTCTCTTCGTTGCACAACCACCAGTTAAGTAGTGGGACGAGTATTACCATAATTCTCACCGGACAGATGAGGAGAGTCAGGCTCCTAAGTGCCTTGTATTTGCCCAAAGTCATGAAATTACTGAAGGGAAAGTGGGAATAGAAACGAGGTCTCCACTGCACCAGTATATTATTTTGTCGTATAGAGAACAAGCTTGGACAAAATTAGGATAAAAAGAAATCCCTGTGCCCATTGATAGCAAAAATACATGTAACTTAGTTATTCATTTAAATCTTTATAATGATAGGTATCAAGCTAAAAACCTTTCTGGTAACTATTGTCTTAATGCATTAATAAAAACTCCCACCAGAAAAGCATCCTAGTTAATATTTAAGAA
This sequence comes from Otolemur garnettii, assembly GCF_000181295.1. NCBI lineage: Eukaryota > Metazoa > Chordata > Mammalia > Primates > Galagidae > Otolemur > Otolemur garnettii. The sequence goes on along the minus strand of NW_003852402.1, from coordinate 38,137,571 downwards.
GAAACAATATTCAGGTACATTCTACCAAAACAATATTTTTACCAAATTAAGAAACCTTTATACTTAAAGTCTGTATCACATAATTTATAATAATGAATTAAAATGATAGAAAATCTCACAGTTTACGAATAAGTTAAAGAAACGAGACCAAAATTTCAAATTATTCATTTTTAGAATATTTTCTCCACTTTCACGTATAAAGATTTTCAGATTTTCTATGATTTGCTCCATGTACCATACTGCATGTTATTTCCCCAAATCATGTCTTCCATTACTGAAGAATTCATCCAAACTTGGAAAATCCCTTAAATAACTTAATATCATTTAAAAAAGAAATTTAGTAAAAATCTTCAAGTTACAAGTATTAAAATCAAATGATAAGATCAATTTAGCTTATCTTAAATAAGATAAATTTATATCAATTTATACACAATAAAGAAATTGTATTTTGTTTGAACATTAAGTATGCCATATTATTTTTAAATGGGGCCAATAAAAACAGAAGAGCCAGCCTAACTCAAATACACAGTTATAAAATTATTAAAATTTATAAAATGAAAAGTCTTGTAAAAAATACCTTCTATTACTATAGAAGTTCTCAGAAAGAAAAAAAAAGAGAGAAAAAAAGGCTTGTCTTGGGGTATACTGATGGTCCCAAAGCCTTCAGAATGCTATATATGTTGTGTAGCTCCTCACTGTTCCGTCTTTAAAACCTTGATTTTTAAGAGAAAAACATTATTTTGACAAAAATTTTAAAATAAATTTTCATATCACTATAGTTAATATCTAGTAAAATAAAACATATGAAGAACTAAAACTAAAAAAAAGTTACAAAGGAACTTAGCAGAACTAAAAAAAACCCATTTAACTGGGAGGGAAACTACTTAACTTCTCCAGTTACATTTCCGAATGTACAAAACTCTTTACTTCACAGGGTTGGTAAAAGGATAGCTGTAGAGAAAGTACGGGAAAAAAAGTTGAAAGCCAGAATAATCTAAGAAAAACTTACTGGCATACTTCAAATTATTTTCTTTAAGAAAAAAAAAAGAGAGAGAGAGAGAAAGAGAGAAAGAAACAGGTCTCTCTCCATTGCCCAGGATGGAGCATACCAGTGTGATCACAGCCCACTCCTGCCTTGAACTCCTGCCTCTGGCTCCCAAAAAAGTGGGACTATAGATACACACCACCGGGCCCAGCTAATTTTTTTTAGTTTTTTGCAGGGATGGGGTCTGGCTATGCTGCCTAGGATGATCTCAAACTCCAGGCCTCAAGCAATTCCCCTACCCCCACCTTGCAGCCTCCCACAATGCTAGAATCACTGGCATGAGCCATAATTCTTTTAAAATCACACAAAGATCCACTGAAATTATGGAATGAGTACAGTAAATAAAATCCGGGTGACTTAAAGAGCTTAATAAGGAGACAAAAGGAAATAAAGCAAGATAATTTTTATGTATCCTTTCTTCTACAGTATCAATACAATAAATTGTATGGCAAAGGAATTAGATGAGCCAGGTGCAAATAAAATGATTTTTTTCCCTCATAAATACTATATACTATGTTATTTCACTAGAATACTGATTCAGCAGTAGAAACATAACATGTTTAAGAAGTGATATAATCTTTTTGGAAAATGATTTCAATTAATAAGTTTCTCTCTGCTGGTCCTTATCTGGAAACCACTATTGCTAAATAAATCAATTATTAGCACCATCCATGAGTGGACAAGTAGCCTTTAGGGGGCAATGTTTGGGAGACAGAGAGGTACAGAAATCAACATTCAGAGGATAATAGGTATCCACTAATATCTTAAGAAAAATTCAACTGCAGGGGCAATTTCAACATGAAAAGAGAGGAAACATGAATTGTACAGCTAAAATTTGTTGGTCTTTTACTTAAAATTAAATAGATCAACATTTGCCTTCTAATACTGATTTTAAAACAGACAACTATTATAATTAAAAACAAAGAAAGTAAATTATTAGCATTTTTTTTTTTTTTTTTGCAGTTTTTGCCAGGGCTGGGTTTGAACCTGCCACCTCTGGTATATGGGGCTAGCCCCCCACCCCTTGAGGTACAGGCGCCACTCTTTATTAGAAGTTTTGACTAAAATTTCATATAGTGTAAGTATAAACCTATATCCATAGATGGATCATTGTCATTCATTCTCAAACATTTTTTACCTTAACTTTCCTGAAGACTTTTACCTCTTCCTATAATATTCTTGCCTGCAGATTTCTTATACAAATATAAAACATATTTTTTGAGATAGGGTCTTACTCTTTTGCCTGCTAGATGCAGTGGCACCATCACAGCTCACTACAGCCTTAAACTCTTGGGCTCAAGTGATCTCCTGCCTCAGCATCTCAAAAGGCTAGGGACTACAGGCACCTGCCACCATGCCCAGCCAATTTTACCATTTTGTAGACAGAGATGAAATCTCACTGTGTTGCTCAGGCTGATCTCAAACTCGTGGATCAAATAATTCCACGAGCCTCCCAAAGTTCAAATATATCTTTAAATCAATTAATGAAAATGCACATCTACTCCAGAAACAGCAAAGGAATTTGGAGGGCTTCTTCATTTCTTTACACCAGCAACTAGGATGAGTCTGTACCTCGTCCCTCAACCTCCACCCATTTTCCCACAGGCAAAGCTTGGGTACATGCTATGTTGTATTTACTGTCTTCCTCTGGCAGCTCCCCCATTAGAGATTGCAGTTACTGGAGCAATGAGCACTAGCACCCATATTTATGGATACAAAAGAATTAGATGGCTCTGTTTTGAATGAAAATGAGATCATTTTATGAACTTCTAAGTAATCTACTACATTATTCTATGAAATGCAATATACAGAAACATTCTATAGAAGTGAAGGCTAATTAAGATCACTAGAGGAGGCATGTTTTACGTTTTCCATAATACTTATCATCTAAGGAGACTTGAAGGAATAATGGTGACACTGGTTACTGACTGATGTTATCTGAAAGGGAGCAAAGGAAAAAAGTGTACTGTAACAAGAAATGTGATAACTTGAGTCTTCTCATGATTTTGCAAAAAACCCACTCATATGGCATTTGTTCCTTCCATCCTTCTACCTAATTGTGTGATATTAAGTAAATCTTTTGCTTCACTAAACTATTATCTGCAAAACTTGGAGACTAAATGTTGCATCTCAATGATCCTATTCGGTGTAAAACTTGATGGTTTTTACTAGCCTTGCTTGCTGGGAGATTGATCTCACTACCCAATCAGCTAAAGAGAATTAGAAATACTCTCTGATATGTTTTCTAATTCATAGCAATGGCAAAAAACATTCCAACAGAAATGCAAAATTTTCATAATTTATGAATTCCAGAGACTACACTACCAATGCAAGTACCCAAATGCACTGTACTCTATGAGTATGGTAGGAAGGTTACTGAAAGAAGAATACTACTTTCTTCACAGAACAAGGCCAGAACCAACTCATATGAAAATACTTAAACCATTAATTAATCAATTGATTGACAAAATGTTGTTTTATATAGCTGATAAAAAGATATTCTTATAACCTTTTCAGATTAAAACAATATTTCTACAAGTTAAAATATTTAAAATAGATGTAAAGGCCTACCACTTTGTTGACCATCTCCATATCACACAGATTGTCCACTAAAATGCGACATGCTTCTTCTTTACCCCAATGAGCTGCAGCATGAAGAGGTGTCCAGCCATCATAATCTTTAATATTAACATCATAGCCTGCCTGTATTAAAAGTCTAAAGAAATTATAGTGAGTTAGATAATCATTAAAATGTAGAAATAAGCAAACACCATGAAGATCTTTATACCACACTATTCAACTAAAATTTTCAATGTATTTCTTTCAGACTTCAAGCCCTTCCCCTTCAATAAATTAACTGGGGAAACAAAGTAATTCTCAAAAAACACTTAAAAACAGATCTTGAGTCATTCCCATAATAATGCAGTTTTAACTAATTGACTGAGTCTTATGATATGGCACGACACTGATTAATTCTTGTTAATAGGACTTATGAGTAAAAATTTCACAGAAAACCCATCATTTTTCAATGTAAGATCAATAATTAAAGGATCAATTTGTATGTAAAACTGAGTTATTGCCAGGACTATCTTCGGGTATCCACATATGTCATCTCAGATTAAATGTCTTCTAAAAATACACTGGGATCAAACAAGCTTATTTTGTCACGTTTCTACTGCCTTGTAGTTGAGGAACTGGTTTGTCAAAGCTTTCATGAACCTTAATGATGTAGCATAGGAAAATTTCAAAGGAAAATGGCAATATATTAAGAAGGAAACAAAGGGAGGCGTCCATAGCTCAGTGGGTAGGGTGCCAGCCACATATACCCAGGCTGATGGGTTCGAATCCAACCTGGGCCAGCTAAACAACAATGACAACTGCAACAACAACAAAAATAGCCAGGTGCTGTGGCAGGCGCCTGTAATCCCAAGTACTTGAGAGGTGAGGCAAGAGAATCGCTTAAGCCCAAGAGTTTGAGGTTGCTTAAACCCAAGGGCGATGTAGTGAGACTCTGTCTCAAAAAATAAATAAATAAAACACATTTTCAAAGGAGTCAGAGTAAAGATTATTTTTCTGTTGCAGTAGGAAGCAGATACTCCACTCATCAATAAGCTAGAAAACAGGACTATATTTTAATACAAGGCAAAGAGTTGTATACATGTTAGTATGCCCTTTTAACTGCATATTGACAACAATCTTTAAATTGCACACAGCGTCAGCCGTCGTCCACACACAGGTGAACAAACACTACATACAATCCATGAAATCTAGTTGACCTTTACCTTACTTTCCAGGATATTGAGCTGGAGAAGGGCTTATTTTTTTACCCGCAGGAGGTGGCAGTGACAGCTATCTCTTCATTTATTTATTTAAAAGCACTAATCCTCTATTTCCTAACACTATCTAAAGTAGCTCTATCCAAGCTATCCAATCCTGGTTCCACAGCAGAACCATCTTGAGAATTTATTTGGTTTTTTTTTTGTTTTTATTAAATCCCCCAGCTCCACTCCAGTACTACTGAATTAACTTCAGCATACTGGCAGTGGGCTCGGCCAATCTATATATTTAATAAGCCCTTCATATGATTCTCATATCACTGCCTAACACTGTCTGCAGATGAACATTTAAGAGCCACAATCTAAAGAAAAGACTAACAGATATATGTCCCAAGATTTAAGTTAAAGAACTATCTCTGCTAACATATATATCAATAGAAACTTAATTAATTGAGAGAGAATGAATACTGAGCAACATAAAATACTAGGGAGTCTGTGTGGAGGGAAGAGAGAGTTAGGATGGTAGAGACATGTTTTTCAACACACATGATTCTTTGTATATGCAAGGCCCTGCAGGACACTTAAAAAAAAAAAGGTTACCCATATTCAAGGAGCTGTTAACAGAAGACCAAAGTAAAACAAAAATCAACTGTTGGGGGTTGATTCTGTGATGCAAATGCAATGGGATTATAAAACTGAAAAAGTACCAAAATCAGATTGAAAAGAATTGAGTGTTTGGAGGAGAGAGGGTTATATTTGAAACATACCACTTCTATTTGTTTTCATTTCATATATGTGTTTAACTATTTTCAGAAGTAATATACTCACAAGTTTCAAAAATAAAAAAAGAATAAAAGGATATACGTGGTTTACAGGGAAGTTACTCTCCCACTGCTGACCTTCAGACAATTAGTTTCCCCTTCCCCCAAATAACCATACTATTAATTTTGATTGGATTGTTACAAAAAGAGTTCATGCATGTATATGCAAATATAATTTTTAATTTTTTAAAAAATAAATACAAGCGATATATACATCTATTCTTGATTTTTATATTTCATAATATATATTAATTCTTTTTCCACAATAATATGAAAAGAGTTTCTCATTCTTGTTTTAATTGTGGGACAGTATTCCAGTGAAAGGATATACCATAACTTATGTATCATTCTCCTACTCCCACTACAAACAATGCTGTTAGCACATACCTTACTTCCTGTAACAATTCTACAGGTACAACTACTGAGCTAAAGAATAACCACTACTTTGATAGAATTTCCTCAAATTCTATTTATACCTCTACTAGTAAGAGTGCCTTTTCCCCATAACTTGTCAATATAACGTGTGCTAAAAATCTTAATCTTTGCTAATATGATAAAAAGACATTAACTTGTTATAGTTTTTTTTTTTTTTTAGACAGGAGCCTCAAGCTGTCCCCCTGGGTAGAGTGCCATGGCATTACAGCTCACAGCAACCTCCAACTCCTGGGCTCAAGCGAGTCTCCTGCCTCCGCCTCCCAAGTAGCTGGGACCACAGGCGCCCACCACAACGCCCGGCTATTTTTTTTTTGGTTGCAGCCATCACTGTTGTTTTGGCGGGTCCGGGCTGGGGATTCGAACCCGCCACCTTAGGTGTACGTGGCTGGTGCCTTAGCCGGCTGAGCTATAGGCGCCGAGCCTATAGTTTTTATTTGTCCTTAATTATGAAATTAAGTTGAACATTTTTTCCACATGCTTAAGAGTTGTCAGCTGAGTCAAAGGATCAAACAGAATTTGCCTTTAAGTTGACGAGATAATGAATAAAAGCGTCTAGACAGAAACAAGAGTAAGCATTATGACATCATGACACAACATCGAGTAGATACATACTGATGGCATAATGAGCACCTGAACACCAACAGTGGTACCTTTGCTGAAAAGAGCAGACAGGAGCCAGATGATGAATCTATGCATTCAATTCAGGAGTTTAAATTTACTCTGCTCTCCACTGAGAATCTTAAGGAAGAAGCTTACGGGCTCGAATAATATAATTACAAAGAACACTCGGAAGCAGTCTAGAAACCTATTTTATGATGGAATTTACTAACCATATATACATGCTAATAACAAGAGTTTTAAGAAGCAAGTCTTACCTTTATTATTTGCAATACTCTCTGATATTTTCTATTCTTTAAAAAAGGATACTGTTGGCAACTCACTAAGTTCACTGCATGATCTGTTTGGAAAGTTCTGAAGTTTAGATTAGGGAGCAACAGATGGGGGTCAAGAAAACTAATTAAAAGGCAAGACTACTATACTGTTCTTAGAAGTTTAAAAGAGACTGAAAGAGAGAGGAGGAAACTTAGGAATAGGTAACCCACTTATTCTTTGGTGTTTTTACTGGTAAGAGGGAACAGGGAAGACAGACTGACATTAGAAGCCCAAGTGGATAAGCAGCAATATGAAGGATGCAGCAGATTTTGCTGAGAGCCAGTCTTAATGCTTTCCACATACAGATAATCAAAGTTATCCACTGAATAATTTCTTTTAAACAGTTGCCAACATTTTTGCACTGCATTAGTAAAAATGTCATGACATAAAGAAGCATTGTTCTAAGGAAATTTGCTGATCAACATACAGCCCTATAGACTCAAAGTTGCTTACGGCTTGATATTTAATATGCTAACAGCACTCTGAGTTCCAGTATTCATGTAGTAAAAAGAAAACTACCCTGTAGTTTGTAAATGTAAATAAATATTCAGCAGGATCAAATGACTCTGTAGTGAAGTATTAGTTTAAAAGATAATGTATAATGGTTTACACTTAAATTCAATTTACTAGAAAATTGCAACTGAGAAAAAGAAGAGTAGAATAATCAAAATTTGAGAGTGAAAGAACTTTAGAACAAATCAGTCATATTCGGGGTAGTTTTCTCTTTCATCCTGAAAACAGACATTCAAGAGCTCTTTTATAAATTATTTGAAAATAATGTCTGCAAGTACTTTGAGAAAGAAAACAATGAAGTCAAGAAAATAAATCAAAGCAGAAAAACACCTATAAAGACCAATACTTACTTTAGAACTTCTGTGTAGCCTTTAGCAGCTGCAACGTGAAGAGCCGTCCCTCCGGACTTGGCATGCCGGACGTCACTGATGTGGCCACTGTTCAGCCACTGCCTCGCATCTCTCAGCATTATCCGTTCTTCTTCCTTTCGAGCTGCTTCTATATCAACACCTGACAAAATAAAAGTAATTGCTTTCATTTGGGTTTAATAAAAAGTGTTTTTTCTATACTGGGAAGTAAATTTATCCAAACCATTTTAAGTTTAAATAAAAATTAAAAGTTAAACCGTATTTTTAAAAAATGAGCTGCTCAAGACAAGTGGTTAAGTAAATGAATATTAAAGACATTTTATTAACTTTCTCGACTCATTATGTGTGTTTTGCCCTACAATATTATTTATTTATTTTTTACTTTCTAATTGTTCCTTTTTTTTTTTTTAATTGTTGGGGATTCACTGAAGGTACAAGAAACTAGGTTACAATGATTGCATTTGTTAGGTAAAGTCCCTCTTACAATGATGTCTTTACCCCAGAGGGTGTATCACACACCAAGACCCCAACCGCCTTCCTCCTTCCCTCTCTCTGCTCTTCCTTTCCCTCACCCCTCTCTCCCTCTGCTATCTCCTTCCCCCACCATGTCATTAATTGTTCTCATATCAAAATTGAGTACACAGGATTCATGCTTCTCCATTCTTGTGATGCTTTACTAAGAATAATGCATTCCACTTCCATCCAGGATAATACAAAGGTTGTAAAGTCTCCATTTTTTTAATGGCCGAATAGTATTCCATGGTGTACATATACCACAGCTTATTAATCCATTCCTGAGTTGGTGGGCATTTAGGCTGTTTCCACATTTGGCAATTATAAATTGAGCTGCAATAAACAGTCTAGTGCAAGTGTCCTTATGATAAAAGGACTTTTTTCCTTCTGGGTAGATGCCCAGTAATGGGATTGCAGGATCAAATGGGAGGTCTAGCTTGAGTCCTTTGAGGGTTCTCCATACTTCCTTCCAAAAAGATTATATTAGTTTGCAGTCTTACCAGCAGTGTAAAAGTGTTTCCTTTTCTCCACATCCATGCCAACATCTGCAGTTTTGAGATTTTGTGATGTGGGCCATTCTCACTGGGGTTACACGGTATCTCAGGGTGGTTCTGATTTGCAGTTCTCTAATAATAAGGGATGATGAGCATTTTTTCGTGTTTGCTAGCCATTTGTCTTTTTTAGAGAAGGTTCTATTCATCTCCCTTCCCCATTGATATATGGGATTGTTGGCTTTTTTCATGTGTATTAATTTGAGTTCTCTATAGATCCTAGTTATCAAGCTTTTGTCTGATTCAAAATTTGCAAATATCCTTTCCCATTGTGTAGGTTGTCTATTTGCTTTGGTTGTTGTCTCCTTTGCTGTACAGAAGTTTTTCAGTTTAATTGAGTCCCATTTGTTTATTTTTGTTGTTGGAATTGCCACAGCAGTCTTCTTTATGAAGTCTTTCCCCAGGTCGATATCTTCTAGTGCTTTTCCTATGCTTTCTTTGAGGATTTTTATTGTTTCATGCCTTAAATTTAAGTCCTTTATCCATCTGGAATCAATTTTTGTGAGTGGAGAAAGGTGTGGGTCAGTCTTTTACATGTGGATATCCAGTTCTCCCAGCACCATTTATTGAACAGGGAGCCTTTCCCCCAGTGTATGTTCTTGTTTGCTTTATTGAAGATTAGGTGGTTAGTTTCATTTCCTATTCAATCCCAAATGTCTATGTCTCTATTTTTGTGTCAGTACCATGCTGTCTTGACTACTATGGCTTTGTGGTATAGCCTTAAATCCAGTATGGTGATGCCCCCTGCTTTGTTTTTATTACTAAAAATTGCCTTAGCTATACGTGGGTTTTTTTGGTTCCATACAAAATGCAGAATCATTTTTTCCAAATCTTGAAAGTATGAGGTTGGTATTTTAACAGGGATGGCACTGAATAGGTAGATGCTTTGGGAAGTATAGACATTTTAACAATGTTGATTCTTCCCAGCTATGAGCATGGCATGTTCTTCCATTTGTTAATATCCTCTGCTATTTCCTTTATAAGGATTTCATAATTTTCTTTATAGAGGTCCTTCACATCTTTTGTTAGGTATGTTCCTAGGTATTTCATATTCTTTGGTGAAGGGAGCTATGGTGAAGGGAGTTGTGTCCTTAATTAGCCTCCCATCTTGGCTGTTATTGGCATATACAAAGGCTACAGACTTGTGGACATTGATTTTATATCCTGAGACATTACTGTCTTTTTAGATGACTTCTAGGAGTCTTGTAGTTGAGTCTTCGGGGTTCTCTAAGTATAAGATCATATTGTCAGCAGAGAGGGAGAGTTTGACCTCCTCTGCTCCCATTTGGATCCCCATTTATTTTCTTGTCTTGCCTAACTGTATTGGCTAGAACTTCCAGCACTATGTTGAATGGTAATGGTGACAGAGGACAACTTTGTCTGGTTCCAGTTGTAAAATATTAGCTATAGGTTTGTCATAAATAGCTTCGATCCGTTTTAGAAATGTGCCACCTATGCCTATACTCTTCAGTATGCTAATTAGAAAAGGATGCTGGATTTTATAGAATGCTTTTTCTGCATCTATTGAGAGGATCATATGGCCTTTGTTTTTGCTTCTGTTGATATGGTGAATAACATTTATGGACTTGCTTATGTTAAACCAGCCTTGCATCCCTACTTCATCATGATGTATGACTTTTTTAACAATAAGCTATAATCTACTGGCTAGGATTTTGATGAGAATTTTTGCATCTATATTCATTAGTGAAATTGGTCTGAAATTCTCCTTTTTAGTTGGGTCTTTTCCTGGTTTTGCTATCAGGGTGATGTTTACTTCGTAGAACGTGTTGGGGACGATTCCTTCCTCCTCAGTTTTTGGGAATAATTTCTGCAGTACAGGAATAAGCTCTTCCATGAAAGTTTGACAGAATTCTGGTGTGAAGCCATCTGACCCAGGGCATTTTTTTGTTGGAAGATTTTTTATTTTTTCTTTGATCTCAGTGTTTGAAATTGGTCCGTTCAGGAACTCTATTTCTTCTGGCTAAGTCTAGGGAGAGGGTCTGATTCCAAATATTGATCCATTTCCTTCACACTGTCAAATTTCTGGGCATAGATTTTCTGGTAGTATTCAGAGATGATCTCTTGTATCTCTGTGGCATCAGTTGTTATTTCCCCTTTATCATTTCTGATTGAGGTTACTAGAGATTTTACTTTTTTATTTTTAGTTAGTCTGGCCAAAGGTTTATCTATTTTATTTATTTTTTCAAAAAACCAACTCCTTGTTTCATTAATTTTCTGAATGATTCTTTTGTTTTCAGTATCATTGATCTCTGATTTAATTTTCAATATTTCTTTTCCTCTGCTGAGTTTAGGCTTAGATTGTTCTTCTTTTTCCAATTCCATAAGATGGCTCGTGAGTTTGTTGATGTGCTCTTTCTGTTTTTCGAATGTAAGCATCCAGAGCAATACATTTTCCTCTCAGAATTGCTTTTGCAGTATCCCACAGGTTTTGGTAGCTTGTGTCTTCATTATTGTTATGTTCAAGGAAGTCAATGATTTCCTCTTTTATTTCTTCCTGCACCCAACTGTCATTCAACAGAAGATTGTTTAATTTTCATGCCTTTGTGTAGCGTTGAGTGATTTTGGTGGAGTTGAGTTCCACCTTTAGTGCCTTACGGTCTGATAAGATACAAGGTAAAATTTCAATTCTTTTGATTCTACTGAGGTTTGTTTTTTGTCCTAGGACATGATCAATTTTGGAGAATGTTCCATAGGGCAATGAGAAGAATGTATATTCTTTATCTTTGGGATGGAGTGTTCTATATGTGTCTATCAAGCACAGTTGTTCTAGGGCCTCATTTAAGTCCCTTATATCTTTGTTTAATTTCTGTTTAGAGGATCTGTCCAGCTCTGTAAGAGGAGTGTTAAAGTCCCCTGTTATTATGGTATTATAGGAAATCATATTGATCACACTGAGTAAGGTCTGTTTCAAGAATCTGGCAGCATATTTAAGCACCCAACTTAAGGGTGCATAAATATTTAGAATTGAAACGTTGTCTTCCTGTATTTTTCCCTTGACCAATATAAAGTGATCATCCTTGTCTTTTTTGACTTTAGTTGCTTTATATCCACATGTATCTGAAAATAAGACTGCAACCCCTTTTCTTCTGAATTCTGTTTGCCTGAAAAACTGTCTTCCAAGCCTTAACTCTGAGTTTTAATTTGTCTTTTAAAGCTTGGTGTGTTTCCTGCAGACAGCAAATGGATGGCTTGTGTTTTGTAGTCCAGTCAGCCAATCTCTGCCTCTTTAGTGGGGAATTCAAGCCATTAACATTTATTGAGATAACTGATAGGTATGTCAGTCTTCTATTCATCTTATTTTGTGAGAGTCCATTGCTTAGTTTTATCTTTTGCATCATTGTGGAAGTTAGGTTCTGTCCTTTAATTTCTGAGTTCTTACTTTGCTGTTGATCCATTGTGATGGTCAGCGTGTAGAACAGGTTGAAGTATTTCCTGTAAAGCTGGTCTTGTGGCAAATTTCCTTAATGTTTGCTTATCAGTAAATGATTTGTTTTCTCTGTCAATTTTAAAGCTTAGCTTAGCAGGACACAGAATTCTGGGCTGGAAATTCTTCTATTTAAGTAGATTGAAAGTAGATGACCATTGTCTTCTTGCTTGAGATGTTTTATTAGAGAAGTCTGCAGTCATCCTGATGGATTTGCCCCTGTAGGTCAACTGGTGCTTACTCCTGGCAGCTTGCAGAATCCTTTGTCTTGACTTGGACAAGTTCATTGCAAGGTGTCTTGGAAAAGCTCTGTTAAGACTTGAGGCGACCTAGGGGCCGATATTCTGGAGTGTGTCAGAATCTTTGGTGATATTTGGGAAATTTTCATTTATAATATTCTCCAGTATGGCTTCCATTCCCTTGGGGCATTCTTCTTCCCCTTCTGGGATACCTATAACTCTTGTTTGAATGCTTCATAAAGTCCTATAATTCTGTCAGCGAACATTCTGCTTTCTCTCTCTTCTTTTCTGCCTCTTTAACTATCTGAGTTATCTCAAGAGCTTTGATTTCTACCTTTGACAGTCTTCCTTCTGCATGGTCTAATCTGTTGTTGATATTTTCTATTGCATCTTTAAGTTCCCTAATTATCTGCATCAGATCCTTCAGCTCTGCTATATATAGCCTTTCTATATTCTTCATATCATTCATCTCTTCTGTTTTTGAATCTCCTTTTGGCTATTTTCACTTTATCAGCAATTTCCTTCATTGTTTCCATCATTTCCTCCACTGTTTTCATCATCTGTATTCTAAATTCCCCTTCTGTCATTTCTAGCATTTCTTTATAGGTGGACTCCTCTGCAGTAGGTACCTCACAGTCCCTTGCGGGGTAGAGGTTGCTCTGGACTGGTTTTTCATGTTGCCAGGATTTTTATGCTAATTCTTCTTCATAAGTGTTTTCTTTTATCTATTTCCTTGCCCTAAATTTCCTTTTATCTCCCCTTGCTCTTCTAAGTTACCATGCCTCTGACCTAGGGTTTCCATGAGTCTTTTTGGTATAGGAAGCTGCTGGTGGAATCAGACCTAAGGAACACACACAACCACTTGCCAGTTCTCCATTTTGTCCTCCTCATGGGGTCCAGAAGTCTCTGGACTTGTTTCTGGGCAGATCCCACCAGCCAGAGATGCCTGGAGTCTTCTCTCCCCAGTCTCACCATACCCAGTTGCAAGGAAGCTGTTACTCGTGTTCCTTTTGTTTTTTATAAAATGTGAGTATTTCCCAGGCTATAGCATCCTTTGGGCTAAAGAAATGTTTTTATTAACAATTACATGCAAATAAGTCTCAACTTTTCTTTCTACTATTTTGACCAGTTCCATGAATTCTAGCCTTGTACATACAAATGTTTATTGAGCATTTTACTGAAGGGTTCATTCAAGTGTTAACTGAACTCTTCAACTTGGAGGCCTTACCTTCATCTAAAATTTATCACACCTTAAAAAAATTATTTCTCTATCAAATTCCTTTTCTTTCTCCATGCAGTACCTTCTTCATACCATTAGTATTATTTTTTAATTTTAATAAGTTATATAGATATTTATTCACTTAAAATTATTTATTAAATACTGTTAGGTTGAGGTAAAAGTGGGAAAAATACAATTAACATGGCATTCTAATTCCTACCTTTAAAGAACCCAACATCTTGTAAAAAAATAAAATAAAAAAGATAATCCTGAATTCCTGAATGATCTCATGTTGTCTTACAGCTTCAACTGCTGGCAGCACACACCACAATGCATTTATAATCTCTATTACTCCAGAAGACAAGGAGGCCTTTTTTAAACTTTTGGCTACTGACAGAGTATGTGACATAAAGAATCAGTAAATAAATGATGAATAAGTCAAAAACAAGAACACACACACAGTATCCATAAAGTTTGTACTTTATGGACACTCTGTTTATCTCAACTTAAGATTTTTTCCTATAACCCATAACCATGTATCCAACTATTTGGTCAGGGATTTTTCATCCATTTATCCATCCATCCTTCCATCTTCTATGTATTGCATGCTTTACATACTTTATTAGGTTCTATGGGTAAAGATGTGAAATTATTATATGGCATTAGACAATACACGTGTGAAGAAAAATAAACCAGAGCAAAGGGACAGGAGCAATGAAAAGGAGTTATCTTATATAGGTTGATAGAAAAATAGTTTCTTTGATTAAGATGATATGATAGCAAGAAATAAAGTGAATGATAGCCATACGATTTATTGGGAGGACATTCCAAGCAAGGGAAGAACAAGTAGGTCAACTTAAGGAGGTGGTCATTATAGGCATGTGTTCAGCTGTGAATGTTCTACTATATATATGGCTTTATTAAAATATAATTCACATACCATTTAAAGTTTATTATTCAATGTTTTTTAGTAAATTTGCAGAGTTGTGTAACCCTCATCAATATTTTAGAATATTCATCCACACCTAAAAAAACTCTGTACCCATTAGCAATCACCTCCCCAACTATAAACTGACATTTCCCAAATTTACTTCTCCCTTGTAACACTCTCCAAACATACATATGCAACAGCTTGGATATCTAATAGGCAAGGAACTTAACATGACTGAAAATGAACTCCGGATCCTTCCCTATAAAACCCACTCTTCTCACAATCTTAACATCTCAAATAGAAACTTTTACCCATCCAGCTGCTCACACTAAAAATCTGAGAATCTTCCATGTTGTCTCCTTTTTTGCACACCCTACTACCACCACTCAGATCTAAATGGCTTATCTTGCCTGAAACTCTTATTTCCATATAATTTTATACTGGATCATGTTTTTTTCAACTTTAAAAATATTAAAAAGAGCTGAGAATCACATTTTTTTTCATTCAGTAATACTTTTACTGGAAAAGGCAACTATCATATTCTTTCTAAACCAGTTTTAAACATTGTTTCCATTTAAGTTGCTTTTTACATTACCTTGCCGATTAACTTCATTTTGAAGTAGCTCTTCCATTGCTTCCTCCTCTGCAATATCTAAAGGTGTGTCTCCTTCACTGTTGACAGCTCCAACATGTGCTCCCTGACCAATTAAAAATCTGTAAAAATCAAAGGGAAGATAGTTAAGCAAAGGTAATACCACAGAAATAAAACTAAATGCTTAACCAATGAGGAAAGTTCCTATGTAAGAATAGCAGTAAAAACTAAGACTAGCATATGAATTACTTCAAAATTTTTTGAACTACCATAGAGCTTATTTTTCTTTTGTAAATTCATATTTCCTAAGTTTTCTTTAATGTCCATATATTACTTAACTAATACAAAAAAATGTTAACTTTTAATAATAATTAGAAAGTCTTTCACAGGATCATTTCATACTACCTCTGTAGAGATTTTTCATTATCTCCACATGGACTGGCTTCCTGACTGATATCCATACTTCTAGTCTCATCTCATAAGCAAGAGTTTTCAGAAGATTTGTAAAAAATTTAACTAATATAGATATAATATTGCTCATGCTTCTTGTTGTTTTGAAATTAGCTATTAAACCCACCATTAGGTCTTGTTATTTAATGTATTACTGAAGAAGCAAATATATAATTTTTTTATTTTTTTTTTTTGAGACGGAGCCTCAAGCTATCCTCCTGGGTAGAGTGCCATGGCATCACGCGCACAGCAACCACCAACTCCTGGGCTCAAGAGAGTCTCCTGCCTCAGCTTCCCAAGTAGCTGGGACTACAGGCACCCGCCACAACGCCTGGCCATTTTTTGGTTGCAGTCATCATTGTTGTTTGGCGGGCCTGGGCTGGGGATTCGAACCCGCCACCTTAGGTGTATGTGGCTGGTGCCCTAGCCGCTTGAGCCACAGGCGCCGAGCCAAAGCAAATATATAATTATACCACAAATGTGTTTTTCTAATATTTTGATAAGCGAATACCTATATAATTGGATTCTGTATACTTTGTATTTTATACATCCAAAATAAAATTCTAAGAAAGTATCCATAGGCTTCATCATATCTGCTAATGAGATCCAGCTATAAAAAGGTTATTAATCCCTTTCACAGTCTGTTATCATTATCCATGTCAATTCCCAACTTAAAAAAATCTCCGAGTGGCTCTACCATGCTAGGAAAGAACATGTATGGCCCTCAGTGATGTAGCATTGCCTTCTTTTTATTCTTCCTTCCCATATCACACTTTAGGCTCCATCACTGTAGAACTTTTACTTTTCCACACATACAGAATGGGCATTTTTCCTTATGTCCCTATCTTTTTTTTTTTTTTTTAACAGACTACATAAAAATATTCTCATCATAAAGCAGTAAAAAAATATATGTATAATTATAAATCCACAGAAGGGAAAAAAGAAAAACTTCTTTATACCTCTCTTATCATATTCCTTCCCCAGAGATAACGATTATCAGTATGGTGAAAATCTTTCTAGTACCTCTACTATGAATTTGTATGTATATATAAACATATGCATAGTTTTCAGGTTATCTCTGTAAAACAAATATTAATAAGATTACTCTTAATGGACTGCAACTCAACTCCATTAATTACAACTCAACCTTTGTAATAGCTGAAAAATATTCCACAGTATGGCTGGGTCACACTTTCATTTATACCATTCTCTTAATGGACATGCTCTTAAATAGACACTTGACATCAACCTTAAGCACTTTATTCCAAGCTGACAGACCCAGGGCACAGTGGCTTATGCTTGTAATTCCAGCACTTTGGGAGGCCGAAGTGGGAGGAATGCTTCAGGTCATGTGTTCAGGACCATCCTGAGCACCATAGTAAGACCCTGTGTCTCTACAAAAAATAGAAAAAGTAAGCCCAGGAGTTTAAGGTTGCAGTGAGCTACAATGATGCCACTGTACTCTAACCTAACAGAGAGAAACCCTGACTCAGAAAAAAAATAAGAAAAAAAATCCCCAACATGATGAAGATAAAACATCTTGTCACTGCTTTACTTTGTATTTCCTAATGACACTTGAGGCCAAATACATTTGGATATTTTTAACTGGCAATTTATATTTCTTCTCTTTGAATTGTTTATTTATATCCTTTGCCTGTATTTCTAATGTGTTCATCAATTCAACAAAGATTTATACAGCGTCTGTAAGTATCTAGCCCTATGTTACATGCCAGGAATACATGGCAATCAAAACCAAACATGGACTTTCCCCTCCAAAAGCTTGCAGTCGAGTAAAGAGAGTTAGATTAATTACACAAATAAATGTAAAGCTGTGATAAGGAATGAGTAATAGGAAAAACTGATTTAGCAAGGCCAGAAAATGAACTACCTGATGACTATGCAGGTACTAAAAAAGAGAACAGAAGAACAATGTACCTTAGGTAAAAGAGACAAAAATCACCACAGTCCTATGACAGAAAGTATCGACAGATGTGGGCACTGTCCATTTTCCGTACACTGATGATCTTTCCCCCCTGCCCCCGCCCCACTCAGCCTCTTCCTCTAACAGTGGTTATCTCTAAGAAGTAGGTTAGGAGAGATTTGTATCTGGCTGGGGGAGGAGGTGTTTTGTTATCTAGTTTTCTGCAGTAAGTTTGTTTTGTACATGTGTATCAGTTCACAAAAATGGCTACCATACCATTTTGTAGCCTTATGTTTTTATACTTTAATATGTTACTTTTCATGATCTTCATGAAATTCTACAAACAGGAGTTATACATGAATTGAGGTTCATTTTTCTGTTTTCATAGTTTTAAAAAATGTAACATAAAATTAAACAGGACAATTTCCTTGTATACTACAAATAAATACAAAAGTCTGAAGCAGAAAGATAAATAAAATAAGAAACTGTAAAGTCCCAGGAGACTATGTAATTATTCTGCTAGGCAAAGGCTAATGCATAGAAATACTTTTATTCTGTTTAGATGTTAGAAATCATTCAACGGATACAAAGACTGAGAATAAAAGAAATATCTGAGAGTAGCTATAGTGCTACTGATTATAGCACAGGGAGCTATATATACGGGAAACAGTTTCAAGGAAATACCAAGTCAGAGCCAACTACACACAATCTAAAATTTATATAAACAGGAAGGATGTTAGAAGAGACTGACAAGAATAAAGTTTCACAACTGCTATCAGGAAGCAGGGCCCAGAGCAATCCTGAGCCAGAAGTTTAGGTATGTATGCATGCGTGCACATAATGTGTCACAAACCTCTCCTCCACTCCCAAACTATAATTTGCAAATATAAGTATAAAAATATATGTATTTGAAAAAAAAAATCCCATGACATTAATTCTTATCAACCATGAATAATCTTCAAATACCACTCAAAGGATGGTGGGTTTAAAAAAAAGCAGCAACTTTTATGCTCTGCAGACTCTGAGTTCAGCTCCAACCTCTGCCTATTAACAACTGTGTGACATTCATAAACTTAAACGCTTGAAGCCTACTTTACAAAATAACTTACAGAATGGTATGAAGTTTAAGTGAGTTAATAAAATCAAAATACCATCTATTACCATATTATGTAAAATAGTTACATTTAGAAAGCAACATTTGGGATAACGTGAAACAAAATACACAATATCTAGAATATTAAGAAGTTTACTTTGAAGGACCTTAAAGATATTAAAAATAGCTAGATTTCCTTTAGAACAAAAGGAGGGATATTTGAAGCAATTTGTGTTACTGCTAATTAGAAAAAAATCCCATTGGATTTCACGAGTCCCAAACTGAAGGTCTGGGAATTGAACTGCTTTTCAGATGAACAACTCTAATGAGTACTTCAGGGCAAAGAACATCTATATTTTCTTAACGGTGATTAAAGATTTCCCTGAGCAATACAAAGGTGGCCAACTCAAGAGATGCCACCAAGTGCGGGATGAAATTCCTAACAAATTGTATAAACAAAAAATAGTAAACTGATAGGTTTAACTGAGATTTATAATATTCTTGTAATTCTGATTTGATAAATAATTTCGGCTAAATAAATGTATTAGTCTCAAAATCAAGACATGACCCAAATGGACTTTTGCAAAACTATCTGTGTATGTGCTAATTGAAAAATCTAACAAAAGGCATAATTAGCAAAGCTATTGGCTATTTCTTTACTTCTCAAACATCTGCATGTGACATGTCTCGGTGTGGATGGCTTTGATTTATCCTTTTTGAAGTTTGCAAAGTTTCTTAACTGTATGTTTATGTCTTTTGCCAAATCTGGGGAAGTTTTCAGCAATCGTGTCTTTGAATCCCTTTTGGCCGTGCCCACTTTCCCACTTACTCAGAGAGATCCAGACAGCATGAACGTTGCTCTTTTGTTACAGTCCCTGAGGCTCTGTTCATTTTAGTCACATTTTCTTTCTGTTGTTTAAATTTGGCAATTTCTATTCTATCAATTTACTAATTTATTCTTCTAACCTTTACATTCTGCTGTTGAGCTCCCCCATGGAGCCTTTTATTTTAGATATTGGATTTTTCAGTTCTAAAATTGATGCATCTTCATATTTACTAATTCTTTGCAGGTTTTCTATTTTTTGCAAAACTTTGGTTTTTCATTTGTTTCAAGCATGTTTAAAATTGGTTGTTGAAACATTTTTAGGACAGTTACTTTATAATCCAGGTAATTTTAACATTAGTTAAATAGCTGTTGCTGAAACATTTTTAGGATAGCTACTTTATAATCCCTGTCAGGTAATATTCACATTAGTATCGCTGTCATCCTGTGTTGGTCTCTATTAGTTGTCTTCTGTCATTCAATTTGGGATCTTCTTGATACAACAATTCAATTAAAACTTAGACATTTTGAGTACTATGTCTGAGACTCTAGATCTTATTTAAATCGTCTGTTAGTTGGCTCTCTCTCATTTTGCTCTAGCAGAGATAGGGAAGTATCATCTTATTACAGCAAGGAGGGGTAGAAGTCAGGTCCCCATTTATCCTCCAGGGAACTCATGACTATGGGTTTTTTGGGTCCTGAGATCCCTAGCTCCTCTGCTTTCTTCTACCTTTCAGAATCTATCAGACACCAGACATGGGGCAGTGGCTTCATGATACTTCTGGTCTGGATAGGAGCTCTGAGTCTCTACCAAACCTCCACTAATACACCTCTCTGATCAAGAGGGTTATTAGTACCTCACTATGGCTCCCATGTGACTCCATGGGCATCCAGGGGTGGGAGAACAGGCTGATAGGTGAGGAAGGCCTCTTTCTTTTTAAGAGACAGAGTCTAATTTTGTCATCCTCAGTAGACTGCCATCGTGTCACAGCAACTTCCAGCTCTTGGGCTTAGGCAATTTTCTTTCCTCAGCCTCCCAAGTAGCTGGCGCCCACCATAACGGCCAGATATTTTTTGTTGTAGCTTGGCCGTTGCAGTTTGAACCTGTCACCCTTGGTATATGGGGCCAGTGCCCTACTCACTGAGCCACAGGAAGGCCTCTTTATTGCTGGGCAATGGTGAAAGTATTCACTCTCCACTAGAACTCCTCTGACACCATGCAGCAAGGAGTTGGGACAGCAACTTCTCTTTACTCCCTGGTAGGAGTAGAAGTCTGGGCTTCCCACATGGTCTCCAGTGGCACTGCAGGTGGCAGGAGGGTTAATCACCCTATCGGGATTAAAGTCCCAAGTCTGTACCTGGCATAATCTCACACCATTACACTGCAGGTGTTTCATTATCTCATTTAAAAGTCTAGGCTCCCTACTTGGCCTTTGTTAACACAGACCAGTGGGACGAGATCTTTTTCTACAGTGTTTAGTTGGAGTTTGGAAATAACTTTTGGTTATTTCCAAAAGTTTTCTGTCTTGCTAAGGTGTCCCTTTCCTAACTCTGCCTAAAGAGAGCACTGGAGCTATTTATGTCTGTGCCCACCGGCACTTCTGAGTTCTCATGTTCTGCATGTTTAACTGTGAGATGGATGAGGCAGAATGGCTGGAGAACTTACCCTGGAGTGTTCTTTGGGTGTTGAGATTCCTAGCTCCTCTGCTCTCTTCTCTCTACCTCTCAGAATTTTTTGTTTTTGTACTCTGTATGTAAATGTTCAGTGTTTTTAGTTGTACATAGCAGGAAGAATATGAGAAAAGCATATCTATTTACTTTATCTTCCCAGAGCCTGACATTCTTTTTTTTTTCTTGAGACAGGGTCTCATTCTGTTCCTCAGGCTAGAATGTAGTGGCATCATCATAGCTCTCAGAAACGTCAAACTCCTAAAGTGATCCACTTGCCTCAGCTTCCCAAGTAGCTGAGATTATAGGCATGCACTACCATATCTGGCTAATTTTTCTTTTCTTTTCTTTTTTTTTTTTTTTGTAGAAATGAGATCTTGCTCTTTCTCAGGCTGGTCTTGAATTCCTGGCCTCAAGTGATTATCCCACCTTGGCTTCCAAAAAATGCTAGGATTATAGGAGTGAGCCACCACACTTCTCTCTCATTTTTAATTGCCAAAAAATTGAAATGTCATCAAAAAACCATAACTGAAAGTATTATTTTTGAACCTAAATCATATTACTGGTCTAATTTCCTGATTCCTTGCCAATGCTTTGCTCAATTTCTGAAAGCTTAAAATCATGGCTCCACAATTACACTATAATGAATTGCCAATAACAAAGAGCAGACTAATGCTTGTAGGAGAAATGTGCCTATCTGTGAAACTAGACACTAGGTTGGTTATTTGTAAAAAACAAATTTGAAATGTGGGAAAGTCATTTAAATACTTCTCTTCAGAAAGCAATCCTTAAAGAGGAGAAATGCTCAAGATTCTGTCTTCAGCATTTCCTATCTCTTTTAATTTCTCCTCAAGGAAATGACTCTAAATTTCTCGGAGCACACATTAACTCCTGAACAGGTCTTTATTAAGATCATTTATATGCACCAATCCTTTACTCTATTACTGCAGCTTCCAACTCCCAGAGGCAAAAATCCTACTCATCATTTAACAATTCTAAAATGTACATTTGCTCTACAAATTGAGGGGAGTAACACTTATTTTAAATAATAATACTTATATTATCAAAAAACCCAAACTGGGATAGAGTGTAACATTTTTTTTTTTTACATGGATACCAGTAGGGCATGGGAGGAAACAGGGTAGATAGAGCAAGTTCTGGTACTGGATCTGATATTTATCTAAATTATAAAGCCAAACTGAAAGGTGGCCTTCTTGGAGACTAGCTAAAAGATAAAATAATCTATTAAACAGAAAGTAAGAGAAATAAACTCACATCACCAATGGCTCTTTTGGAGGGAAACAGCACAACTATCCTTTGGGGGGTTTTATATGTAATAACTACAGTAATCAGTAAACACCTGGGGCTCTTTACACCCACTTCATTATCTGTTATCTCTAGAAGTCCATTTCACAGCCTTGAAGAGCCCTAAATAGAAGCAGCGTGAGCGCTTCCTTCTAGCTCCTGCAGGACCAGATTCCAAGGATCTTTGATACAGTCAGCCTCACAGAGAAATAAAAAATAGAAACAGCAAACTCAGCTACTTCATAGCCATTCCCATTATCAATCTGAAGCAAAAAAGTAAAAGCCACTTTCACCCTTGCAAAGCCCAAGCAGCTTTTCCTCAGCTACAGGCACCATCCTGCTGCCTTCTCAGTGCCATGCCATTTTTTCTACTCTTTCTTTCTTGAAAAAGTAAAATAAACTTTTTAGTAATTTTTATCCTAATCTTTGTATGAGAAATCTTTCTCCACCCATGCTGTGAGCTGCTCCTGAGTTCCCACCCAAACAAAGAAACAATGGACTTAAACAGGACTCTAGAATAAGTAGGTTTAACAGGCATTTAGAGAATACTCTACCCCAAAACTATCAAATATACAATCTTCTCATCAGCTCATGGAACATTTTCCAAGACTGGTCACACTCTAGGCCACAAAATAGGTCTTAACAAATCAAAAAAAAAAAAAATTGAAATTATACCATGTATTTTCTCAGACCACAGTGGAATAAAATAAGAAATCAATTCCAACAGAAACACTCATCTCTACACAAAGTCACGGAAACTAAACAACCTACTGTTGAATGACAGTTGGGTGAGATTCTTTGAACTAAATGATAAAAGGAACACAAGTTATCAAAATCTGTAGGCTAAAACAGTTCTGAGAGGAAAATTCATAGCCTTAAAACGCCTTCATGCAAAAGTCAAAAATCTAATGAATCACCTCAAGAAACTGGAAGAGGAAGCGCAAATCAATGCCAAACACAACAACAATAAAAAAAAACCCAATAAAAGTCAGAATAGAACTAATGAAACCAGGAACAAAAGAATTATTAAGAAGATTAATAACCCCCAAAAGTTGGTTCTTTGAATAGATAAATAAAATCAACAGACTCTTGCTAGATTAACCAGAAACATAACAGAAAAGACCCCAAGAAGCACTACCAGAAATGAAAAAGGAACTATTATGACTGATACCACAAAAATACAAAATATCATCTTTGAATACTATAAAAATCTCTATGTACATTAACTGGAAAATGTTGAGAAAATAGACAAATTCTTAGAAACATACAACCTTCCAAGGCTCAAGGAGGAAGAAACAGAACTCCTGAACAGACCAATACCAGTACTGAAATTAAAGCAGCAATAAAAAATCTTCTAACCAAAAGAAAAAGTTCTGGACCAGATGGTTCCACAGCTAAACTTTATCAGACCTACAAGGAAGAACTGGTACCTCTACTACAGAAATAATTTCGCAATATCAAGAAGAAATCTAACTTGTTCTACAATATCACCTTGATACCAAAGCCAGAAAAGGAAAAAAAAAAAAAAAAAAACCTACAGGCTCGGTACCTATAGCTCAGTAGTTAGGGCGCCAGCCACATACACTGGGGCTGGTGGGTTTGAACCTGGCTCGGGCCTGCTAAACAACAATGACAAATACAACAATAACAAAAAAAGCCAGGCATGGTGGCAGATGCCTGTAGTCCCAGCTATTTGGGAGGCTGAGGCAAGGGAATCATTTAAGCCCAAGAGTGGGCACTCTACTGAGAGTGACATAGTGAAACACTGTCAAAAAAAAGAAAAAAAAAAGAAAAAAGAAAAAGAAAACTACAGATCAATATCCCTTATGAATACAGATGCAAAAATTCTCAGTAAAATCCTAGCAAACCAAATTCAGCTGCACATCAAAAAAATAAAATACCATGACTAAACAGTCTTTATTCCAGAGAATCCAGGATGGTTCAACATGCTCAAATCTATAAATGTTATTCACCACATAAATAAAGCAAAAACAAAGATCATATGATCCTTTCAGTAGACACAGAAAAAGCACTAGACAAAATTCAACATCCATTTATGATAAGAACTCTTAACAAAATAAGCATAGATGGAACATATCTGAAAATTATAAAAGCCACATATGACAAACTCACAGCCAACATCACACTGAACACGGAAAAGCTGACAGCATTCCTGCATACATCTGGAACCAGACAACTCTGTCCACTGTCACTTCTGTTAATGAACACAGAGCTGGCAATCCTAGCCAGCAATGAGGCATTACAAGGAAATCAAGGATATCCAAACGGGGAAAGAAGAGGTCACACTCTCACTTTTTGCTGATGATATGATCCTCTAACTAGAGAACCACAAAGATTCTACCAAGAAACTCCTGGAATTGGTAAATAAATTCAGCAAAGTCTCAGGTTACAAAGTTAATATACACATCAGTAACATTCCTACAAGCCAACAATAGTCAAGTTGAGAATGAAATCAAAGACTCAATACCTTTCACAATAGCAAAAATGAAAATAAAATCCCCAAGAATATATTTAACCAAGGAGGTGAAAGAGCTCTACAGGAAAAACTATAAAGCACTGAGAAAGGAAATCTCAGAGGAAGTACACAAATGAAAAAACATATTATACTCATAAATCAGCAGAATCAACATTGTTAAAATGTCCATACTACCCCAAAGCAATTTATAGATTCAATGCAATCCCCATTAAAACACCAATGCCATTTTTTGCTGATCTAGAAAAAATTATTTTAGGCTTTGTATGGAACTGTAAAAGACTGCATATGGCCAAAGAGCCTTAAGGAAAAAGAACCAATTGGGAGGCAGCAATTTACCAGACTCTAGTAACCAATTTACTAGGCTACGGTAAACAAAACAGCATGGTACTGATACAAGAACAGAGAAACAGACAAATGGAATAGAACAGAGAACCCAGATATAAAACCATCCACATACAGATAACTGATCTTTGACAAAGCAGACAAAAATATACACTGGGGAAAAGAATCTCTATTCAATAAATGGTGGTAGGGAAGACGGACAACCACATGTAGAAGACTGAAATAGGATCCACACCTCTCACCACCTGCATAAATGAACTCATAATGGATAACAGACTTAAACCTAAGGCATGAAACTATAAAATTCTAGAAGAAATTTAGAAGTGTTGGGAAAACACTTATAGTACAAGCCTGGGCAAAGAATTTATGAAGACGACCCCAATCACAGCAAAATAAGCAAATGGGACCTGATCACATTAAAAAGCTTCTGCACAGTCACGGAAATAATCAACAGAGTGAACAGACAACATATAGATTGGGAGAAAATATTTTCATGCTGTACATCTAAAAGGGTTGATAACCAGAATCTACAAAAAATTCAAACAAATCAGAAAAAGAAAAAAGAAAAAACAAACAACCCCATAAAAAAGTGGGCAAAAGACATGAATAGATTTTCAAAAGGCAGACTCACTAATGGCCAATAAATATATGAAAAAGTGCTCCAAGTCTCTAATCATCAAGGAAACTACAATGAGATATCACCTTACTCTACTGAGAATGGCTTTTATCAAACAGTTCCAAAACAATAGATGCTGGTATGGATACAGGAAGAAGGGAACTTTCATACCCTGTTTGTGGGACTGCAAACTAGTACAACTATGGAAAGCAGTATGGGACGAACTCAAGGGAAGCAGAGCTACCTTTTGATTCAGCAAAGAAAAAAAAGCCATTTTATTGAAAATATACTTGCGCTCAAATGTTTATTGCAAGACAAGTTACAATCGCAAAGATGTGGAATCAACCTACATGCCTATTAATTCATGAGTGGATTAATAAAATGTAGTAAATATATACCATGGAGTACTACTCAGCCATAAAGAAAAATGGTGAACTAATGTCTTTTTTAACAACGTAGATGGAACTGAAGACCATTCTGTCAAGTGAAGTATCATGAGATTGGAAAAATAAACAGCACAAGTACTCACCTAACCTATCAGTACTTATGCGCTCATGTGCTAGTAAAACTCAACAGAAATCAAGCAAGTGGGAGGGAGAGAGGGGATGGATAAACTCACACCTAGTAGATAAAGGGCACATTCTCTGGGTGATGGGCCACTCATAACTTTGTCTCAAATTGTACAAAAGCAACTCATGTAACCAAAATGTTTGTACTTCTGTAATTTTCTGAAATTAAAAAAAGGAAAAATAACAAATAATACATAAATCTGTTAATGACTAAACAATAAAAATAAATAAAATAGATAGAATAGTATCAGAATGAAACCAAAACACATTTGTTTATGGCAGCTCAATTTATAATTGCCAAAATGTGGAATCAACCCATGAGTAGATTAATAAATGAGTATACGTACACCAGGAATACTATTCAGCCACAAGAAGATGGAGATTTAACATCTTTTCTATTAACCTGGATAGAGTTGAACGGTAGAGGCTATTTAGTAAGGTATCATAAGAATGGAAAAGTATCCAATGTATTTGATACTAATAGAAGCCAGTAAATAAACTAATACATGCCTACATAAGAGAAAAACTCAATTTAATTCAAGTTGGGGGGAGGTGGGAAGAAGGGAGAGGAGAGAGGGACAGTGATATGCTGTCACCTGATAGGCACAAAGTAAGAACATACAGTACACACCTAGGTGAGGGGCACAACTATAACAGGATCTTGCCTAATAAATGCAAACACTGTAACCTAATCATTTGTACCCTCTGGAGGAAAAAACCCCACAGAACTAGCTTACTCTGCAATATCGAGATATCCACAGGAAGCAGCTGCGTGTAGTGGTATCCAGCCTTCATTATCAGGTTGATTAATATTTGCTCCATTTTCCACCAGAAACTTCACCATATCAACATTATCATCAATGCAAGCCTAAAAACAAAACAGAATACATGATTGAAAAAAATCTGAATCAACACTCTAAAAAATACATCAATAGAACAAAATTCCTACTTAGTAGCTTTTCCTTCCTTCTTTCTTTTTTTTTTTGCAGTTTTTGGCTGGGGCCGGGTTTGAACCTGCCACCTCTGGCATATGGGGCCAGCGCCCAACTCCTTTGAGCCACAGGCGCCACACTATCTCTATTTTTTTTTTAAAAGAGATATCGTGTCATTCTTTTGCCCAGGATAGAGTACAGTGGCACCACTGTAGATTACTGTAACCTCGAACTCCTGGGCTCAAGCAATCCTCCTGCCTCAGCTTCCCAAGTAGCTAGGACTACATGTGCACACCACCATATCTGGCTACCTTTTTAAAATTTTGTGTAGATACAGGGTCTTAGTATGTTCTACCCAGGCTGGTCTCGAACTCCTAGCCACACATGAGCATGCAATCCTTCTACCTCAGTCTCCCAAAGTGCTGGGATAACAGGCATGAGCCAACATCACTTGTCAGTAGTCTTTTTTGTTTTCTAATAGATTTAGGGGGTACAAGTGTTTTTGTTATATGGTTGCACTGTAACATATGATGTTCAAGTCAGCACTTTAGTGTTATAAATATTTTCTCTCAATCTGCTGCTATTTTGATTATACACTGTCAAACAGGCCAATGATACTACCTAAATTTTAAGAGTCCCTGCACAGATACACATATAACAATACTAAATATAGCTAGACTCTTTATGGGAACCCAATTAGCAAAACAAATACACATTAAAATACAAACGATCAAAACATTATAACTACCAATAATATTCTGTAAGGCAATAGACCTCAAAGTGTGGTCTGCCGAGGGGAGGGGGAATGCAAGATTCTTCAGGGAGCTGACAAAGTCGAAACTATTTTCAAAATAATTTTGAGATGTTATTTTCTTTTAAATTTTGTTGACATGCCCATTTGATGGGTCAAAAGTCTTAGCTGTAAAACTGCAGGTGTCTTAGCAGCAAACAAACAAAACCCCCAAATCTCTATTAACAACCCCCAAACCTCTGTTAACAACCCCTAAATCTCTATTAACAGTCACTGCCATGACCACTATACTCTATTTTTAAAAACTCACGAATGTCCTTGAAAAGAAGTATTTATTAAATCCTGCCCCCTTATACATGTCTTTTTAGTATTCTGTGGAACAAGATAGGACGTATGCATTCGAGCAATTATTCTGAGAAAGATGGTATCTAGAGGGAAAGCACTTATAAAACTGAGCTGGAAGCTGAACTAGCCACCTTTCCATGGAATATTATTCCTACTTAAATGACAAACTAGAGTTAAAAATCTAACTTCAATTTTGGGGCATTTTCTTAAAAATGAACAAAATGAGTCTGCCACTACAAGAAAAGCAACAGTATATTTGTTACCAAAGTTAAATTCAAACTTCCAAGAAAAACTGAATTAGGGATTATACTTAAAAATGCTTCCTATGTAACATGGGCAAATTACTATTTTTTTTTAAAGAATTAATAAATATTTTAAATCTTTAATTTTAATCCTAAGATTCTAAATATTAATATACGTAGCCTACAGAAACCAAAGCTCATTGGAATCATCAATAATTCTTTTTTTTTTGAGACGGAGCCTCAAGCTATCCCCCTGGGTAGAGTGCCATGGCATCACGCTCACAGCAACCTCCAACTCCTGGGCTGAAGCGAGTCTCCTGCCTCAGCCTCCCAAGTAGCTGGGACTACAGGCGCCTGCCACAGCGTCTGGCCATTTTTTGGTTGCAGCCATCATTGTTGTTTGGCGGGCCTGGGCTGGGGATTCGAACCCGCCACCTTAGGTGTATGTGGCTGGCGCCTTAGCCGCTTGAGCCACAGGCGCCGAGCCGAATCATCAATAATTCTTAAAGGCTAACAAGAGGTCCTGAAATGAAAAAGTTTTAGAATTCACAGCTCTACAATAAACAAGAAGGGAACTTTTATCAGTACTTACTAGGGCCAGGTCATATTGATTTGTTGATTCCTATACATTATCTTCATAAAAACCCTCTCCAAAGTACTTGTACTTCATAGCAGTTTCTAAGATCACCTTGCTCCAGCTACAGTGGGGATTTCTATGCCTTGACGAGATACTTCAGCCTTTGTTCTTGCTGATTACACTGCCAGGAATGCTCTGCCCCAGATTCAGGCAAGCTGGCTCCTTCCCATCACACAAGTCTCAATGAGGATGTTTCTTCTTCAGAAAGGCCCTCCTGCATGTCCTTTTAAAGTAATTCCTAAGGCTGGGGAGCAGTGGCTCATGCCTGCCATCCAAGTACTCTGGGAGGCTGAGGAAAGAGGATTACTTGCGGCCAAGAGCTCAAGGCCAGCATGAGCAATAGCAAGAAGTCTTCTCTACAAGAAATAAACAAAAATTCGCCTGGCCTTGTACCTGCAGTCTCAGCTATTCAGGAGGCTAAGGAAGGACGATTGCTGGAACCCAGGAGTTTGAGGCTGCAGTGAGCTATAATGACAATGTGGCATTCTAGGCCAAGCAACAGTGGGAGGCCCTGTCTGCAAATAAAGAATGAATGATGAATGAGTAAATCCCATCTACTCTGTCATCAATATGACACAAATATTCACAGTTATCTTACTTTTATCTGTTTTGTACCACCTCCAACAGAAATGAAAATTTGTCTGTTTCATTCCTCACTAGATAGGACACCTAAAGCAGAGCCTAGCATGCAGAGATATCTATAATACATATTTCTCAAATGTATACTCTTCATCCCATCAATGTGACTTCCATGTTGTTTTCTATTTATAATCCATGCTTTTTAGCTTTGGTGCCTTTACTCATCTGCACTCATTAAATATCTGCTCCATAAAACAAAGCACATATTAGTTCTTCCCACCCTTCCAGGTCTAGCACAAGAAGATGTTCAGCCAGCTGAATCTCTCCAATACGAATGTCTGGAACTCTAATGATAATCAAAAGTTTCCTCATTGTATTATGGAGATTTATATGTGTATATATTCATATACTGTAGTTCTTTACATGTAAAATTTTTAGCTTTTTTAATTAAAATTTAAATTCTCTAAAAGGAACCATTTACTGAAAATGTATTGCAGGTTAGAACATTCCTTATCGTGTGGCGCCTGTGGCTTAAATGAGTAGGGCATCAGCCCCATATGCTGGAGGTGGCGGGTTCAAATCCAGCTCCTGCCAAAAACTGCAAAAAAAAAAAAAACCCCAAAACAACATTCCCTATCCAAAATGCTTGGGATGAGAAGCGTTTTGGATTTCAGATTTTTTTATTCTGAAACACCTTCATTATACCACTTTAACATCTGTAATCTGAAATGCTTAAGCATTTGAGACTCATGCTGGTGATCAAATACTCTGGATTCTGGAGTATTTTGGATTTCAGATTTTCAAATTAGGGATATTCAACCTATAATGATACATACAATATAAGCACTTCATAAATGTCTTATGAGATAGGTTAGATTCATAGATATAAATATGCTCTCTACTCTGGGGAGGCTTTCTAGAATTGGTGCTACTCAGAATCATTATAATATAGTCCCTATGGAAAAACAAGTATTACCAAGGATTTCTGTTTAAGAACATGAAGTCTGTGTCATACACAAAGGTAAATGATTTCAGGGGTTAGGAAGATGGCATGCAATCCATTCAAGAAACTGATGAGAGGGCTTTCTTCCTAATGCAAAAGTCTAAACTATTTGCTCAGAGGGGCAAGTGGCTTTTAAGAAAAACAGGGTAAATAAGCTAGTCAACTCTTGTTTCTTATCTGTGATCACAGAATTGACACACAACTAAGAGTATACGGACTGATGACCACCCTCTCTACATTCTTTAAAAATGGTTCTAATATGATCCATCAACAGACTCATTAGTTTATACTATTCTCTTTGGTTTACTGCCAAGACATCTCTGTTGGAAAATTAATGTGCTACCCTTATAAATGCACAAAAAAATCAAGTTTATTAAGAATCCTCAAAAACATTTTTAGGTAGCTCTGAAAGTAATAAAGACTGAGTGTCATAAAAAGTGGTTTTAATAGATTTTGTTACACATAAAACATTACCTTCCCACCCATTAAAGAGGCTTAAAACTAGCACATTAAAAGCTAACCAGTACCTAACACCAAAAGAAGTCCATGTTTTTTTATATTTGGGAAAATAAACTATTTTCAAGGGATGAAAATACATTAACAACAAAAAAATAATATGGCAGAAAGACAGAGTACAACTGATGGGGAAAACACAAAAGAGCTTCTTTTTTTTTTTTTTTTTTTTGAGATAGAGCCTCAAGCTGTCCCCCTGGGTAAAGTGCTGTGGCATCATGGCTCACAGCAACCTCCAACTCCTGGGCTCAAGCAAGTCTCCTGCCTCCGCCTCCCAAGCAGCTGGGACCACAGGCACCGCCACAACACCTGGCTATTTTTTGGTGCAGACATCATTGTTGTTTGGCGGGCCTGGGCTGGATTGGAGCCCGCCACCTTAGGTGTATGTGGCTGGCGCCTTAGCCACTTGAGCCACAGGCGCCAAGCCAAAAGAGCTTCTTAACTGGCGTCTCAACCTACAAAAAAGCAGTGTGGGGCTGGCTTGTCACATTTAAGGAATTGTCATTACAAACAAGCAAGGTGCGAGATATGCCTGTAATCACATTCGCAAATTTAAGTCTTGCTTAACTGTCACCTGTTGTAATGCCCTTCCTGGCCACCATATGTAAATTACAGGCCAGGCACTCTGGGAGGCCAAGGCAGATGGACTGCCTGAGCTCAGGAGCTTAAGACCAGCCTAAGCAAGAACAAGACCCTGTCTCTACTAAAAATACAAAAACTAGCCAGGCATCATGGTGGGCACCTGTAATCCCAGCTACTCCAGAGGCTGAGGCAGGAGGATCTCTTGAGCCCAAACAAACAAAAGCCAACCAATTCACAGCACTACTCTACCATTTTATATCCTGAGTATCTGCGTCATTTTTCTCCATACCATTTATCATCACACATACTATATATTTTGCCAATTTTTTAACCATTTGTTTACCCTACACCCAGCATGAGGACTTAATGAGAGCAGGAACTTTGCTGTCATCCTCCCAGTCCCTTCAAAGCATGAAGTACCTTCTTAGCATGTGGAAGGGTCTCAAGAAATGAGTGAGTGAATAAAGGAGGAAGCTAAGATTCAAAGAGAATTAGCAGCTTAAATAAATCACAAACACCGGCAATAACAGAGCTGAGATTCTAGCACAGACTCTCAGATCCCCAAAACTAAGCTCTTTCCATACTAACACACTGCTTTTCACAGATGTTCCTAGTTGACACACATTTAACCTGCCTGTAGTCTCTGCAATGGTATATCACACATCTTAGTTACGTTGTATTTGTTGTATAAATTAAACCAATTTTCTTTTATCTGCCACAGAAGCAAAAGAAATGCTTTTAATAGCATTCCCCTAAGAAGAAAAATGACAAAGTTATGTCAAGAAAAGCACCATACAATGCACCTGAAGGGGAAAAGCACTGAGAGGAATCACAGCTTTTGGTTTTAGGTTCTAGTTCTGGCTCTGCCACAAATTCTGAGCTGTGGACAACTAATTCAATCATTGGCAGTTTTAGTGTCTGCATATTTCAAGTGAAAGGAAGAAGCTGGGTTATACATCACTAAAATTCTCTGCCATGATTAAAATTCTTAAGTATCTGTGATTCCTCCTTCTGAATCAGATTACAAGCAACCTATGGCTGGGTCTGAAAGTGCCCAGAACACACCTTACACATAGGAGATGATTAATGAGTATGTAAATAACATATGCTTATGCTGCTTGAGACAACAACATGGAGAAGCATTTAAAGGAAAAACAGAGATTTGAGAGCAACAGCTATCTGTTAACAAAGAAAAGAAGAAACATCAAAATTCTGTTAGAAAGTAGTATAACATGTTACTTGAGATGAACTATTGACTCAGAGTGACCTGAAATAACTTTAGATCTACTTACAAGAGTAATCACTAATTTTCCTTGAGAAAAGATATTAATTAAATCTCTCTGCCTAAATCTCTTTTAAATCTCATATTCTCTAAAACAGTATCCTGATTTTATCATCAATAAGAAGTATCACTCTCTACTTAATAAATGTATATAGTACAAGTATGTTTTTTTTGTAAAATGCAGAAAAATGTCAAGCAAATAAGAAATTATTGTTCATAAAAGGATTTAGGGAAAGGCTCACAATATATTATGGATATTTGGGACTTCTTGGTTGTTGTAGGAATACCTACAACACTAAGTGGGCAGTGTCCATCTAAGCACTAACCAGGCCTGACTCTGCTCAGCTTTCAAGAAGAGATGTAGTGTGTTCAGAGTGGTATGGCCATAGGAGTATTAAGTTATTTTTAAAAGCCTGCAAATGCAGGTGTGTAAGAAAAAATAAAAGAATATGGGAAATGCCTATAATGTTAATTTTTTTTTTTTTTAAAGAGACAGAGTCTTACTTTGTCACCCTTGATAGAGATCCGTGGAGTCACAGCTCACAGCAACCTCTAACTCCTGGGCTTAGGCGATTCCCTTGCCTCAGACTCCCTAGAAGCTGGGACTACCGGCACCCACCACAACGCCCGGCTATTTTTTTTTTTCTCGCAGTTTTACTGGGGCCAGGTTTGAACCCACCACCCTCGGTATATAGGGCTGGCACCCTACTCACTGAGCCACAGGCACCGCCCTATAATGTTAATTTTTAAGAAAGGATGCTTAATTTGATTCCAACTTTACTAAAAAGATTCACGCAAAAAACTAAAAGAATATATTGTAAAGGTTAAAAGCATTGGTTGTGAGACTGTAATATTTTTTTCAAAATAACTCCAATAAATAGGCAGAGTTTACATAAAAAAATTAAAAACTTAACTCTTCAGTAAAAAGCATTAAGTTTATTATCATGTGGAGAAAAAACTAAATTCCTGATGAATGTATAACATTCACGCAACCACACCTATTTCAGAAAATCATCTGATGGTATTTACTAAAGTTGTATAGATTTGATAAATTCATGGGGTGGAGATGTACTTGTGTGTGGGGAAATCCTATTCATGTAATAGAATCTTATATACATTCATTAAAAAAGAACATGGAACAAAAAAGAACTGCTATCTTCAACAACACGGCTGAAGTTCACAGATAAACAGGGAAGTGAAGGAAGGCAGACAGAGGAGGACACGTGCTACAGATTTCCAGATAAACACACTGGTGACAGAGCTCAGAAACCTGCTCAGGCTGTGTGGGAATGAAAGAAAGGACATGATGAATTTCTGGAGGGCTGGCAATGTTGGGTGATTTTTACACAGGCATATACATATGAAAAAATTCACTGAATCAGACATTTTAAACTTGGTGGGTTCCTTGTTTTGTTTTGTTTTGGAGACAGAGTCTCACTTTGTCGCCCTCAGTAGAGTGTTTTGGCATCATAGCTCACAGCAACCTCAAACTCTTGGGCTTACGCAACTCCCCTGCTTCAGCCTCCCAAGTAGTTGGGACTACAGGTGCCCCCCATAATACCTGGCTATTTTTTGTTGTAGTTGTCATTGTTGTTTGGCAGGCCTGGGCTGGATTTGAATGCACCAGCTCTGGTGTATGTGGCTGACGCCCTAACTGCTGAGCTACATGCGCCACGCCATTGGGTTCTTTATTGTAGGTAAATTGTACCTCAATTTAAAAAGAAAATACTAATATAATAGGCCACCATTTATTAAGAGGCTACTATTATTCCTTCCTATGGCACTTTACTTATCTCCTTGTAAATTGTACATGCTGAGATACGTTTTCCTTTAACTTTTAACACCTTTCCTTTTGCAC
This sequence comes from Otolemur garnettii, assembly GCF_000181295.1. Lineage (NCBI taxonomy): Eukaryota > Metazoa > Chordata > Mammalia > Primates > Galagidae > Otolemur > Otolemur garnettii. The sequence goes on along the minus strand of NW_003852402.1, from coordinate 38,102,182 downwards.
CATCAGGTATCAAATGGAATCCCTCTTTTAACTGGTGACATTTAAATATTATGAAAACCTTTCTTCCCTAAGAATTCTCACATACTCTTTTTTTTACGCTAAACACCCCTAATTCCTGTAGCCATTCTTCATATTATACATATTGAACAGTATTTATGCCAAGGCCCTAGGAATAAAGAGAAGGAAAAAAAAATCACATCATAATATAGGACAGTCCATAAACAATAATAATGATCATATAAGGGCCATAAGAACAAGTGGGTAGAAAATACAAAACTGTCATTGAGGACATAAAGACATCTTTTTGTGACTAAGAGTTTCTACAGAGGTCCTAGTAAGAAGCTTATATTTGAGCAAGGTTTTGAAGATTACATAAGCGTTCAAGCAGCAATTCATTTGGCAGGATGGACTTTTCAGATGAGATCAGGCACGTTCAGGGTAGTATGGCCATAGACAGGATGGACTTTTCAAACATCATCATCTTGACATTGTAAAATGTCACTAAGCACTCACGTTTATATTTACATTGTATCTCTAAGTGATTATATAACTAAGCAAAGACACTAGGAACTTAAATAATACGCGGAATAAAACAGCAAGTCATCAATTGGTAGCATCCGTAAGTTGTAGGACAGGATAAGGCTAGGTGATAAAAGGTCTGTACATAACACAAAGATGACTGGATTTGACTACCAATGGTTTTCAACCTCTTTCTGCTCTGACACACCAACAGAATCTACTATACTCTCACCAGTAAACAGTAGCTCAATTCAGCAGTAGGACAAACTAGAAGAAAACATTTTAGAATGTCAAGAAGACAATGTTTGAAAAGGCCATCCTGCGTTTTTAAGTAGAAGGGTGACATGATCAGATCAGTATTTCAGAAAGTTCACAGAAGCAATCTGGGGAAGGAAGAACCTGAATCCAGCAGCACTAGATGTAACAGGCAGACGTCACGTTACTGCGCTTCACTGTGCTCCTTAGAGGATAGTGTTTCTCTACCTGTTGAAGGTCTGTGGCAAACCCCAATCGAGCAAGTCTATTGGTAGTATTTTTCTAAAACCATGTGCTTATTTTGAGTCTCTGTGTCACATTTTGGTAATTCTAGAAATATTTCAAGTTTTTCCATGATTATATATGTGATCACTAATCTTTGATGCTACCATTGTTATTATTTAGGGGCACTGTGAATCATGCCCATAAGACAGCAAACTAATCAATAAATGTGTTCAAACTGCTCCACCAACTGGCAAGTCCCATCTCTCTCCTTCTCCTTTTGCTTCTCTTTCCCTGAGATACAACAATATTGAAATTAGGTCAATTAATAACCATACAATGGCCTATAAGTGTTCAAGTGAAAAGAAGAGTCAGATTTTTTCACTTCAAATCAAAAGCTGGCTCGGCGCCTATAGCTCAACCGGCTAAGGCGCCAGCCACGTACACCTAAGGTGGCGGGTTCGAATCCCCAGCCCGGACCCGCCAAACAACAATGACGGCTGCAACCAAAAAATAGCCGGGCGTTGTGGCGGGAGCCTGTGGTCCCAGCTACTTGGGAGGCAGAGGCAAGAGACTCGCTTGAGCCCAGGAATTGGAGGTTGCTGTGAGCTGTAATGCCACGGCACTCTACCCAGGGCAACAGCTTGAGGCTCTGTCTCAAAAAAAAAAAAAACAAAAGCTAAAAATAATGAAAGCAGCTTAGGGAGGAAGGCGCGTTGAAGGCTGACACAGGCCAAGCTAGGTCTCTTATACTAAACAGGCAAGTTGTGAATGCAAAAGAAATATTTTTGAAAAAATTAAGTGTTATGCCAGTGAACTCACAAACAGTAAGAAAGCCTGAATGCTGAGACAGAGAAAGTTTCACTGCTGTGGACAGATCAATCAGCCACAATATTCCCTCAAGCCAAGGCTGAGAGAGGTAAGAAAGCTACAGAAGAAAAGGTGAAAACCAGTAGAGGCTGGTTCATGAGGTTTCAAAAAGAAGTCGCCTTCATCACATAGAAGTGCCAGGTAAAGCAGCGGGTACAGCAATGATGGAGAAGCCACAGCAAGTTATCTAGCAGATCTAGCTATACTAAACCCCAGATTTTCTTTTCTTTTTTTTTAAATGTCAAAGTATTATGGGAGTACAAATGTTTCTGGTTACGTGGATTGTTTTGTAATGCTTGAGTTAAAAGTGTGCCCATCACTCACATAGTGTTCACTGTACCCATCAGCTAGGTTTTCACCCGCCCCTACTCCTCCTTCCCTTAGTTTCATTTGAGTTTTACTGCTCATCAGTTTGTTCCAATTTAATAGTGAGTACATGTACTATTTGGTTTTCCATTCTTTAGATACTTGTCTTAGGAGAATGGTCTCTGGTTCCAGTCAGACTGGTGCAAAAAGCATTAAAAATCAACCTTCTTCACGGCTGAGTAGTATTCGATGGCATACATATACCACATTTGTTAATTCTCTCAAAAACTGATGGGCACTTGGGTAGATTCCATACCTTTGCAATTGTGAATTGTGCTGTAATAAGCATTCAAGTGCAGGTATTTTTCTGATAAAATTACTTCTTTTCCTTTGGGTAAATATATAGTATGCAGTAGTGGGACTGTTGGATCAAATGGTAGGTCAACTTAAATTTGAGAAATTTCTGTAGAGTTGTATTAATCTGTACTAACAGTTCCTTCTCTCTGCATCCACACTAGCATCTATTGTTTTTTGACTTTTTAATAAAAGCCATTCTAACAGGGGTAAGGTGGTATCTCATTGTGGTTTACAGATTTCAATCCAGCCTTCTATATTAAAAGATGCCAATTAAGGACTTCCGTAGCTACAGTGGAGAAGTCAATGCTTGGTTTCAAAGCTTTAAAAACAGGCTGATTCTCTTGTCAGGGGCTAATGTAGCAGGTGACTTTAAGTTGGAGACAACGTTCATTCATCATTCAGAAAATCCTAGGGCCCTTAAGAATTACGCTAAATCCACTCTGCCTGATCTGCTATAAATGAAACAATAAAGTACAGATGACAGCACATCTGTATACAGCATGGTTTATACCATGGTTTTACCTCACTGTTCATATCTACTGCTGAGGAAAAAAGACTCCTTTCAGAATAGGACTGCTCCTGGTCACCCAAGAGCTCTGACAGAAACGTACAAGGAGATTAGTGCTGTTTGCATGCTTGCTGACACAACATCCATTCTGTAGGCCACAGAACAAGATGTAATTCAACTTTCAAGTATCATTATTTAAGAAATACACTTCCTAGGGGTATAACTACCACAGGTAGTGATTCCTATGGTGGACCCGGACAAACTAAATTGAAAACCTTTCAGATAGGATTCACCATTCTAGATGCCATAAAGAATACTCAAGATTCATGGGAGGTAAAATACCAACATTAACATTAACAGGAGTCTGGAAGAGGTTGATTCCAGTCCTCATGGATGACTCTGAGGGGTTTAAGACTTCAGTGGAGGAAATAACTGAAGATCTGACGGAAATAGCAAGAAAACTCAAATTAGAAGTAAAGCCCAAAGGTGTGACTGATTTACAGCAATCTAGTGACAAAATTCAAACACATGAGGAGTTACTTCTATGAGCAAAGAAAATGGTTTCTTGAGATAGAATCTATTCCTGCTAAATTATGAACACTGCTGAAACAGGAAAGGATTTGGGATATTACACAGCAGGGTTTGACAGAGCTGACTCCAACTTTGAAATAAGTTCTACTGTGGATAAATGGATCACATGCTACAGAGAATCCAATCCTTTGTGAAAGGAAGAATCAACTGATGTGGCACACTTCACTGCTGTCTGACTTCTAAAAATCGTCACAGTCACCCCGACTTTCCGTAACTACCACCATCATCAGTTAGTAGACAACATCAAGGCAAGACCCTCCACCAGCAAAAAGATTATGAATTGCTGAAGGCTTAGATGATCGTTAGCACTTTTAGCAACACTGTGTTTTTAAATATTGGTATAGAAATTTTTTTTTTATTAAATGATAGCTGTGTACATTAATGCATTCATGGGGTACAGTGTGGTGTTCTGATATACAATTTGAAATATTTTCATCAAACTGGTTAACATAGACTTTATGTCAATTTTCTTAGTTATTGTGTTAAGACATTTATACTCTACTTTTAGAAAGATTCACTTGTACCCTTGTAAGACAAACCATAGAGGTGATCCCTCCGATCACTGTCCTGGTATAGAAATTTTTTAATAGACATGATACTATTATACACTTAACAAACTATAGTATAGTATAAACATATCTTTTACATACCCTGGAAAACCAAAAACGTTTGGGTGACTTGCTTTATTACAATGGTTTGGATCTGAATCCACTAAATCCTCAAGGTATGCCTGTACTCAGAAGGGAACTACATTAGAAACTTAACAAAGTACAAGGCTTAATGAAAGACTGGCTATGAAGGAGGACAGGGAGACAGGGAGAAGCCATTCATGAAGATAAACCCCACAGATTCAAGAAGCAGGCTGAGGAAAGAAAGATGATTTGATTAGCTTTGGGTATTTATAGGCGGCTGTACACCTATGGAACCATGCAGGCCTGAAGCTCTGAAAAGAAATGTAGGATGAAAACATCAAGTTGGGAATTATCTGCATTGAGGCAATAATTAGAACGATGGGACTTGAAATTTAAATTATAATCTGTATATTCTGCTTAGCGAAAAGGGGTATTTATGGTATTTTATTCAGTTAAGAGCTAGAAAGTTCAAGATATTCACCATCCACTACAGAAGAAAAATAGATGATTACACTAAAACAAACATGCTAAGTACAAATATAGACATCTCCGCTGGTAATTATGGGCACTCAGAAAAGGAAAACTAAGGAGGAAGGATGGTAGTTAGAAAATACTTCCTAAAGGAGGCTTTACACCTGAATGTGTTAACACAAGAACAAGTGAAAAAGAGCTCTGGTACATCAAGAAGTAAAGCTAAATATAGTGAAGATGAAGTAGGCAGGATCTAGAAGAGAGGCATGTTTGTCATCTCACGAGTCATCTTTCACCACTGAAGATACAAAAAAATTCTGGACAAATTATTAAAGCTCCCCCATTTAAAGAAAGTGATTAATCTTCTTTGAAAAGATTAACATACAGGACTGCTGCTAATGTTGATTTTTAAATGTTTATGCCTTTAGTTTAATGTAACATAAGAAACACCAATAAATACCTGAAGCACAAAACGATAGACGCTGGCAAGGATGTGGAGAGAAAGGCACAACTTAGACATTGCTGGTAGGACTACCATTAGTACAACCTTTCTGGAAAATAGTATAGAAATGCCTCAAAGCACTAAAAGTAGACCTTCCATTTGACCCAGCAATCTCCTAGCATTGAGTATTACCCCAAGGAGAAAAAAAATCATTTCATCAAAAAGACACATGCATTTGAATGTTTACTATAGCACAATTCACAACTGCAAAGATGTGGAATCAACCTAAGTGCCCATCAATTCATGAGATTAATAAAATGTAGTTTATATATACCATAGAGTACTACTCAGTCATTCAAAAAATGAATTAATACCTTTTACAACAATCTAGATGGAACTGGAGAGCATTTTCCTAAGTGAAGCATCTAAAGAATGGAAAACCAAATACCACATGTATTTACTATTAAATCAGAACTAACTGATCAATACTCAGGAGCACAGATGGAAGTAAAACTCAATGGAAATCAAGCAGGTGGGAAGCGGGATGGGTGAAATCATATCTAACGGTACAATGTGCACTATCTGGGTGATGGGCACACTTCTAACTTTGACTCAAGCAGTACAAAAGCAAACCATTAACCAAAACATGTATAACTTGTAATATTTAAAAGAAAAAAAATCTTAAAGCAATTAAGTCTGCTTCTTTTTGTTTATAAATGTAATATGTTTTTGAAATGTTTTAATATAAATCAAATGCTGAGGGGTGGCCCTGTGGCTCAAAGGAGTAAGGCGCCAGCCTCATATGCCAGAGGTGGTGGGTTCAAACCTAGCCCTGGCCAAAAACTGCCAAAAAAAAAAAAAAAATCTAATGCTGAAAGTATTGTCAATGACTATAATCCTAGCACTCTGGGAGGCCAAAGTGGGAAGACTGCTTGAGGCAGAAGTTCAAGACCAGCCTGAGTAATAGCAAGACCTTGTCTTTACAGGGCATGGGGGTTACTGCCTGTAGTCCAGCTATTCAGGAGGCAGAGACAGAAGGATGACTTGAACCCAGGAGTTTGAGGTTGCAGTGAGTTATGTGGATATCACTGCAGTCTAGCCTGGTCAACAGAGCAAAATCCCGTCTCAAAAAAATAAAAAGTCTTGCCACAAAATAGATACCGCACACGATCCTTAAGTTTGTAGTATAAATTGTTCAAACTGTTCTCCTGAACATTTTTAAAGTATATACGAGATGTTGGCAAGGCATGCCCACAAAAATATTGTTGCCAAGAGAATCAAAAGCTAACACAGGCAGCACATTACAAGACACATGACTTGCTGACTTAAAATAGTTGACTAAATTTGGTCAGTTTATTGAGCCATATAAGGAAAGAAAAAGAATGACTCAAATACATTTCCAAAATCTCATCTGACATGGTTTATCTTAAGTTTTTCTTGAATGCATATCCAGAGCAATTACCAATAATAGATGGTTGTGTAAAGATGCTCTCTGGTCATTTCATTTTAGGTAGACAACTAGCTTTGTCAACCTGAGCTATAAACGAATTCAACAAACTAGTTTAAGTACATAAAACTTCTATTTTTACTGTTCCACACATATTTATAAGGAAAAAGTTGAGAAGCCTGATAATAGAGAGTTGAATAAAAGGGCTACAAAATGCTCAAATCAGACTGAGATCATGTCTTAAAGATAAGATTTTGGATGATGCATGTATGGCTTTAAAAGTCATTAAATTTTATTCCTAAAACAGAGCAAAACGTTACGTGTTTAAACAGATGTAATTTGAATAAAATCACAATGACAAAATTAGTAGCATTTGAAATAAATTTGAACACTGCTCTATTCCTTTTCATGAAAGTGTTTTTGTTAAAAGTACAGATTCTAGAGCCACAATGTCTAGGATTAATCCAGCTCTGCCACGTATTGGCTGGACGTCCTTGGGTAAACTCCTTATCCTGTGTGCCACAGACACCTGTGGAAAATGAGCCTAATAATAGAACTCACTACCTTCAAAGCCGCTATGAGAAGCATGTGAATTAATATGCACAGCACATGTATTACCTGTCAAATAGCTAAGCACTGTCATGTTCACATAAATATCTAGGCGCTAAATCTTCCTTATTTGAACTGTTTTTTCCTTTTTTATATTCTTATTTTAAAATATATTTTCATCCCTGTATAAGCTATTAAACAAAGTTAAAAGACAAAGAACTGTTAAATAATCCTATTAGTACCATCTTTAGTAAATGTCCCACCACCAGTGGTTTCTAAAAGGGTAACTACATTTATGTTTTTATTATTTTTGTAATTTTCAGGGAAAAGTGTTTCCTTTAAAATTTTCTTTTTTTTATTGTTTGGGATTCATTGAGGGTACAAAGAATTAGGTTACACCAATTACATCTGTTAGGTATGCTATGCCTCTTATAACTGCATCCTGCCTCCAAGAGCTGTGCCACACGCAGTGATGCCCCCATCCCCTCCCTCTTCCTCTCTCCCCACTCTCTCATTCCCCTACTCCCCACCTTGTATTAGCTCATCTACTGCCTTCATATTAGAATTGAGTACAATGGATTCTTGCTTCTCCATTCTTGGATGACGACATTTAAAAGTTGCATTAAAAAAATCTTAGGGATTGATTACAAACCTCTCTCAAACTTTTCTGTAAACTCATTAGTACAAATTATGGATGATTCAGAAGAACAAAGCAAAAGAAAATAATTGTATATAAACGTGACTACAGCAATTTAGGGGAGAATGTAATTATAGTCACTTAAAATCCTGGTAATCTGTGCCTAATCACTAGTAACATAGTTAATTATTGATAGGTAATATGCAAATTTGAATACAGAAAAGTTCTCTTAGTCAATTTCTACTTCACAGAAACAATTCTTTTTTTTTTTTTTTTCCCACAGAAACAATTCTTTATGACTCTCAGGAAAAACCAACTGGTAGGAGCTTTTTTATGGATATATTCGAAAACATTTCCTACCCCAGCACTCAAGATGACATAAATGTAACTGAGTATGTATAAAGAGGAAATGAACTAGATAATGCTGGGTAGTATTTCTGTTCGATTTTAAAGGAACAGAAGCTGATTATTTCAAAGAAGGACTTACAGGTGTGATACAAGAAGCACAACAAGCACTATTCCTATACTAAATAATAAAAAATACCTTGGTCTTGCATTAAAAGACTGGCAAATTAAAACAATGTATAATTTTAGGAGGCTATCTACTACTATAGTTAAGGGAACACATAGTTCAGTGTTTTACTTTTAATATTAAAGTTTTCTTACCGTTCTACTCTCTTATCATATGTGTATAAGGGGGAAAGCTAGATATAAAAATAGAAACCTGAGTTAATAAGTCATATATTCAAATGATAAGATGACCAGAAACAGTCAACCTAAAACAGATGATACAGAAGGGCTAGACCACAGGAAATTCTTTACTCAGACAAAGAAAAACTCATGTTTATGTATTGTATCCTACAGAGATTATAGGAGACACAATGCCTGACACAGAATATACATTACAGTATATACTTGTTGATTGATAAATGAATGGCAAATATAGGCTATAAAACAGCCACTTGAGACCAGGAATTCAAGACCTGCTTAATAAGCAACATAGCCAGATCCCGTCTCTACAGAACATAATAAAATAATTAGCTAGGTGAGGTGGTACACAACTATAGTCCTTGCTACTCAAGAGGCTGTGCTGAATGACCACCTGAGTCCCCAAGTTTGAGGTTGCAGTGAGCTATGATCACATCCTTACACTCCAGCCTGGGCATCAGAGCAAGACTTTGTCTCACAACCTAACCAAACCAAACAAACTGACCAAAACATTTTCTGAGACAAAAAATAGTAATAAGGAAAGTTTCTAAAAGAAAAGTTAATTTCATTATTACTCAAACATTCACTCAACAAATACTATGCGAAGACCCCTAACTAGAAACCATAAATATTCAAGAACTAAACTATGTCTCTTATCTATTCCTGCTACACAGCTCTGTTATTTCCCTTATTGATAAAGGTCGATAAAGTAGTAAGTTGAACTGAGATTTTTAAATGACAATGGTTTTATTTGAGGACTTAGTAAGGGAAGAGCATTTCTTTTTGAGTTTACAATCTTTAGGGACATAAAACAAGCTGAACTTGAGGACGATTCTCTCATGAATAATTTTCACTGATGGCCTACTACATACAACACTACGAGCCATCCGTTTTGCTAGATACAAAGAGCAGCACTAAAGGGCGTATCTCTTCCTTTACTTTATGCACAATGCCTGGCACATAGCAAGTACATAACAGACCTAAGTCAATCTAGATAAAATCCTAACTACTTCTTAAAGTCACAAACCAGTGTGGGTGAGGTGAGGGCTGGGTCAGGAAGTAGGCATTTATGACCTAGTGTGTACGTGCATAAACTGTGTTAAGTGCCGTGTGAGACATGCTGCTTTTATTACTGTTTCATGTCTTCACCATCTTTCTACCAGCTAGATTATATACTGTTAAGAACAGAAACTGCCTTATAGTATACTTTCCATAATACTAACCAGTGCCATTTCAATAAATTTTTGTTGATATACTAAAACAATCACTCGTCTGCAGGGTGCCCAAACTTTAATTAGGAGAAAAAGACAAACAGGTAAGCAGAAAAACACTCTGCAATTGAAAAGCAATACAGCAAAACAAAGGACAAGTCAGTATGTGAGTAGAGATGGGTTAAGGAAAGCTTTGTAGAGAAAATAAATTTCATGCCAGGTCTCATTACTGTCTGAACTTTAGAGCTAGGTAGGAAGGTAGATGTTTCCTTGTTGAATTCTGTCTTTTATCAGATGTGATTCACAACTGATCCAAAGGGGTTTAATCAATGAATATAGAATGAGAAAATCTGAGTTCAGAGGAAACTAATAAAAACTTTTACTTACTATTACATTCCTTTAATCTTTTAAAATGTCACCAAAGAATATGTATAATAATACAATTCTTGCCTTTGAAATGCCTAACTAAAAGTCTGGAAGAATATATATCAAGTGTTAACCAAAAACGTCATCAATATTTTTAAATCATTATTTTCCAAAAACTTCTTTTATAGTCTGGACATAAAATTCTCAAGCTTTTCCGAAAGAAAAACCAAAACATTCATACAGTTATTAACTATCGAATTGTTTCTTGATGATTTTCTTAGTGTTCAGTAGAACATGGAGCCTATGAAAAAAAGCACAGGCTTTCTAACAACTTAACTAATATTTACCGAGAGCCCAGAAGGATGAGACATCATGCTGGCTGCTACAAATCCAATCTGTATAATTGAGGTATACAGACCAGATCTGCACTCATACAGGCTGGAATCTAGCAGACAAGACACACAACTAAACACACACTAACAAAGAGGGCTGTATTATATACTACGGATTTAACTAAAATACTTAACCTAGACTTAGGAGAGAGGGGAAATCAAAATCTCTGAGGGAAGTGCCCAGGAATAACCATTTTAAAGAAGTTCTTCCATCTAACTGGCAAAATACACTAGATCAGGAGAGAACGCCTGTGTCAGAACTCAGAGAGCTGTATTTATTGTAAGAAAGTGGAAAAGACAAAGGAGATTGAGAAGCTTCAGTCTGAGGAGGCAGGAGGGAAAGAAATACAAGTATAGTTTTACAGAAGCAGAAGGAAATGGAAAATAGGATTTTAAGGGGTTAAGTCCTTCCTAGTGAAAATGGCAGCACGAAGCTCGACTTTACAGAGCTCTTCTCCCATATAAACACTCACTCTACACACATCTATGGCAATTTTATACGTGCCAGGAACTGTTCTAGATGCTTTATGCGTATTTCCCTGTTCAATCCTCACAATAACCCAAAAGGTAAAAACTATTATTACTATTATTTAAAAGCTGGTAACTGACAAAACCAGGATTTTAACCCAGCAGTCTGGTTTTACTATCTGTGCACCTAACCAGCAGGCTGTACAAGTAAACAGAAGCAGCAAAAGGTAGAATAACACCCCACCAAGTTTGTTCTTCCCATGGAAATTTCAAATGCACACACTCTTTCATTTTAGGAATTTATTCTGCAAATGTACTCACACATGTACAAAACTATTCATTAAATTCTGGTAAGACTAGAAACAATTTAAATTTTCATCAATAAAAAACTAATTTATAACTAATATGGAACAAATTCCTGGATATTTTGCTCAATGAAAAGAATAAACGTAAACCATGAGTAAAGTCTCTGACCAGTATGTTACATATGCATATTGCATCTATCGTCATCTATCTCTGAAAGGATATGTCATAAACAGCATGACAACTGTAACAGGACATGTCTGGGACAACTGTGGGCCCAATAAGACAGTAGGAAACACAGCCCTATAAATGAGTGTATAGCCAAGGAAGGCCTATGTTGTAGTATGTATAAGAGGAGGAGGATGGGCTCTCGCCTTCTTCCTTTCCCCACCAGCCTAATGACACAAAAAACAACAAAATGTGGGCTCTGAGCGCCTCCTCCCCGGTGCGTTCTTCACGCCAAGTAAGCCACAATTACCACTCACATATGAAAAACTAGGAAAATACTGGGAAACTATATCCACTCACCTCTCTGGATCTTTATGTGGTTTCCATACTTTGTATTATTTTTTTGCTATCTTGGTACAATTCTGTACTGAGACTAAGCTTGTCTTACCTATCCTTGAACACAAATCAGCCTTTTGTAGTTTGGCTTCCCCCAACAACTATGAAGAAAAAGTAAAATAAAATGAAACGGCAAAAATAAGAAAAAAATAAATGTGTGTGTGTATGAGTGTGTCTTAGTCCATTTGGGCTGTTAAAATATCATAAACTAGGTGGCTTATAAATAGCAAATGTTTCTACCTCATAGTTCTGGAGTCTGAGAAGTCCAAGGTGGAGGCACTGGCAGTTTTTATTTATTTATTTATTTTTTAAAGATAGTTAATTTTATTTGTTCAAGGGCTCATTTTGCAAGCATTAAATCAAGCCTGGGCTTGGATTCTGTGAGCCCACATTCACATATTAAGGGAGATAAAAGCAAACTATGATCCATGTACCTGGCTGAAAACTAAAGGCTCAGGGTTAATCAGATGGTAGTTTTTGAATTCCCACAGCCTAGAGTTCAGCAGTCACAGGTCTTTCAGGTCCTTCTGGATGTCCCACAGGGTATCTGCACTTTTCTTGAACTGAGCAACCTCTTCATCCTTTAGTTTCTGGTTGATGACGCTAGTTAATCCCCGAGTGTTGAGGATACGTGAAGGCTCAGGAAGACTTCATTCTCAATACCGTACATCCCCATCACCATTGTGGATACTGGGTGAATCCTGGATAGATTTTTCAGCATGGATTTAATAAGATCAGCTACACTTCATCCAATTGCCCAGTTAGTATATCCTTTTAGCTTTATGACGTCATAGGTACTCTCAACCACCATCTTATGCACTTCTTTCCAATTTTCACTATCATTGTCTGTTCCCATTTCTGGATTCAATTCCTGGAGAGAAACACCAGCCACATTTACTCCACTCCACACAGCCATGCTTGAGTCGCCATGTTCTCCCAAAATCCATCTGTGGCAGCTGCTGGGATGAATGCCAAGCTTTTCAGCCATAAGATAGCGAAATCTAGCAGAATCCAGGTTGCACCCACTTCCAATCACACGGTATTTGGGTAATCCACTTAAGTTTCCAGGTAAGATATGTAAGAATGTCCACTGGATTGGAAACAACAATTATGATGCAATCAGGACTGTACTTGACGATCTGAGGAACAATGAACTTGAAGACATTAACATTTCTCTGCACCAGATTGAGACGACTCTCCCCCTCTTGCTGACAGGACACGTGCAGTTACCACCACAATCTTAGAATTGGCAATCACAGAATAATCTTTATCTGCCACAATTTTAGGTGTCTGAAGAAATAAGCTCCCATGCTGCAGCTCCATCATTTCTCCTTTAACCCTATCTTCCAGAACATCCACAAGAGCAAGTTCATCAGCCAGAGACTTTCCGAGAATGCTGATAGCACACGCCATGCCAACTTGTCCAACGCCCACTATCGTGATCTTATTGTTTGGGACCGCTGCTTCTTCTTCTGCAACTGGTGCAATGAGTTTTTCCTTATGAGTTGCCATTATAAGCAACAGGGAGGTTTCCTTAGCTGCTCTGAAAGTCCAGCGCAGGCAATGTGAGCTCGGTGCATCTCCCACTGGCAGGTTTGGGGCCTGGTGGGGCCTGTTTCCCAACTCAGATGTTCTGTCCTCTCACAGCAGAAAGACAACCGGCTCCCTTGGGCCTCTTTTATAAAAGCACTAATCCCACCTATGAGGGCTCATGACCTGATCACCTCTTAATTCCATGACCTTGTGATAAGGATTCTAACCTATGAATTTTAGGGGACACAAAGAGTCAAGACTGTAGACGTATGGAAGCATGTAAAAATCCAGACAGAGAAAGGAATGTGGAAAAAAAAACTTAATAAACCAAAGGAAATGCCCTACATTTGGGTGCCACTTAATAATATATATTGAATAAAACAAGAGATCAAAGGTAAAATGATAAACCCACTTTAATAATAAAATCTAGCCAATTAAAAGAATAAAAAAATTACATAATTTAGGACAGGATAGTAAAAAATTCCATAGCAGTAAATAAAAGATAATAAAATCCTCAGATGAGACTGCAGCCCCAACCAACAGCTTGAAGACAAAATTTAGCCAGAAGCAACTAGCTAAGTCACATCCATTCCTGACCCATAGAAAATATGAGATAAAGTGTGGTAGTTTAAATGTGGGGGTAATCTGCTATACAAAGATAAATGATGGTGACACTGCTTGATTCTGATGAATGTGTAAGGAAGGCATTTATACCACTTTTCATTTGCTTCAGTTTATGTGTACCCAAATATTACATTCCCTTCTGCAATTCTGTCTTTTCTCATATACTGTCACTCTTCTTAAACATCATCAGCTGATCTTTTAAGAGTTACCTAAACTTAGTTCTATCTATTAGAACTAAACTTAGTTCTATCCATTTCCATAAGTTCAAAGCTCTAGTAACACTGGACTACCCTCCAATTTCTGAGCATGTCCAATCAGAATTGATAATGTCATTATAATAATTGCCCAGTAATGTAACAGTATGTATGCTTAACAAGTAAAAACTATATTAAAAAAAGAAAAACAGTTTATTCAGAGCTATTCTGGATAATAATAAAAATTAATTTATTATTAAAATAATAAAAATTATTCCTTCAATATTTACCTTTGGGGGGCAAATAGAGAAAAAAGTCAGTGGTTATACATTTGCATTGAGGGAAAAGGATATAATCGTCTATTGCATAACTCATTCATTCAATCATTTTTTAAAGATGTTATTATTTTTACATTTAAGACCAAGTTTGATGTACCACTTCAAATCACTATCCAGTGAAAGGGAAAGTAAAAGGGCAGAAATAAGAATACCTACATTTTCAATCTGACTCCTGAAACAATTGTCAGCACAGAGCCTTTCTGAAAGTAATGTTTCAATAAAAATTACAGCAGTATTTTCCAAACTGTCTTCATGAAACTAGCCAACTGAAATTGTTATTAAAAATTCTTTGATGAAAGGGTTCTTACATCAATTAGACTCAGAAAATACTAGATTAAAAAGAGAAGTCCTTTTCCCCACTAACATCCATTTTATCTCTAAAATCTATTTTAATGTCCAACTTGAGATACATAGTCTAGAACCCATTGTGCCATGCACACAAAATATATGCAATGAAATAAATGAGCACTGTACTTTCAATTCCAAGTCTCTCTCAGATACAGATAATCAGTAAGGAATTAATAATTTCGTAATTCTACACTTTCTTTGTACTTTCCGGAGAAACAACTTATAGATGCTGATTTTACATACCACGAATTACAAGGAACCAAGAAACTCCTAAAATATCTTTTTATTGTTTGACTAATCTAGACAGTGGATAACATGGTTGAGTAAATACATTATATGACATTTTCATCTTTTAGGAATATTCTCCCATTATGTAAATTTTGACAGGCAAAGGGATCTCCCAGAAAGACAGAGGCTATAAAACCCTGCCGAGACAAAGGGTCTTGGATGAGACAGGGCTAAAAACCCTACAAAAGCATATTTTTAGACTCTTATTACAAAACACAGGTTGGAGGGAGGAGGTAGTTGAGTCCAGCTGCCAAGAAAAAGGTGATAATAATGTTAACGCTTTCTGATCTTAAGAATTAACTCCAGTAGTTGAGACTTAAAACCTATCTAGACAAAAACAAAGGGTGCCTCTGAATAAAGGCTGTCAGGCTGCTAACCCCTACCGATTCTTCAACTGCATCTTCTTTTACACCTTAATAGGGCTTTATTTTCTAATCTTGTCCAGGCTACACTAAAGCAACTAGGTTAAAATAACCATGACCCTAGAACATACCTATCCTAACACACTTAAACCACTGTGCTATACTTATCTTTGTTACACTCTTCTACTCATATGTTCTTTTTGTTTTCTTTTTCAGAGCATCTTTTTTTTTAATTAAATCATACCTGTGTACATCAATGTATTAATGCTTTCTTAATTCTCTCCCTTCTGCTTCCACTATAATTGAACTCTCAGAGGCAAGGAAGGGCCCGTCTTAGTTGTCCCTATGCTTACAGCATCTAGAGCACATTAGACAGTAGTACTCTAATATTGAAAGGAGCCTACATGTATGATTTAACTTCATGAGTAGGACTCAGAAATAGATTGCCAATTTGCTGTCATCTGTAATCAGAGGGAATTAATTTTTTCCATGTCGTATCTCACTACCTAAACTTCCTAGTTGCACCACCCGCTGACCTAACCCCCATCTTTCCTTATAGTAAGACAAAATAACTAGGGCTGCTTTTAAGTTTCCTTTGAAATAAAAAATCAAACAAGGGTACAAGTGAACTTTTCTAGAACTAGAGTATAAATGTTTTAACACAATAACTAAGCAAATGACACTAAGTCTATGTTAACCAGTTTGCTGAAAATATTTCAAATAGTATATGAAAACACTACACTACACTATACCCTATGTTTGCATTAATGTATACAGCTATCATTTAAAAAAAAAGAAATAAAAAAATCAAATTACATAACCAAAAGCATGTATTATTTTAAAAATAACATTAACATTTTAGCATAAAACTACTGCCACAAAAGGAATTCCTTCCACTAGTAAGAAAGACTATCCATGCACATAAAGTTCTAAGTAATTTAGCTACTGTGGTAAAAAAGGCAGCTAAAAAGAGAACAATGAAGTCAAAAGGAAAAGCCAGCTAGTCGAAGGTTTTTTTTCCTTTCTCTTTTGGAGCAATGCCTTGTATTTCACTGGAAGTTTAAAGCTAAGTCTTGACCATATAAGGCTTCGGGATTCCCATGGATGGAAAGGCAGAGAAAAAAGTCAAATCTAAAACCTTAAAATACATGAACATAGGTACTATACTACCAAGAGAAAAAGTTCATTTTTTAAAATTCTAGTTTCATTTAAACATATTCTCATAGATCATCCCAAAAATGTTCCTGCAAATTATAATCAAATTCACAAAGAATATATATAAATCATTGAAATTCCTTTGGAAAACAAAAACTTTTGATGAAAATCTTCTTAAAGTCTTTCACACATTCTCCCATCATTTTAAACAAGTACAAAAAAAGTAATTTAATTTTTTCTATTAATTCATTATGTCATCAACTATTAAACTGCTCTTACATAACAACATCCTTGTAGCCAACAGTTTATGTAGCTAAAACGATACCTAATATGCCTTTTGGGAATCCTGTTTGCTTTTAATAGGTTTTCTGTTCCCCATCTTGCTTTCAGCTGTCACCTCTTAAAATCATATTCCATTCTAATTTGTAGCTCTTTTTGTCAAACATTTTTTAAAAAAAGTAGTCTAAAATAAGAATACATAGAAATTACATGAGGACTTCTGAGTAAAATAAAAGTACTTGGGCTGAAGTGTGTGGATTCTGCAACTTCTGTGTCAGTTCTATGAGTAATGCTTATTTCCCAAATATTTTTTAGGTCATAAAGTTTCCAAGATGGGGAAAAAATTTATTAGAGAAGTTATGCCCTGTAAGATGTAGTGGACTGACCTAAAAGAAAGTAATACCAAAAATGACTACTGCTCAGAAAAGAAAATGAATAAATATGGTTGGCAATGTTTCTCTGCGTGAAGATGATTAAGAAGAGCAATTATACACAGCAACTCCTGCAGATAATTTCAGAGCTCCTAGGGAAAAAAATAGTGGCAACTCTAAAAAAAACACGAAAAGGCCCTGAGCTAACAGTTTATCTTTGTATTATTTATACTGCATTCTCAACTTGCATACACATGGACTACACAACAAAATATGCTAGAAAATCACTTTGTGATTTAATTTTAAGTGCTGTAAAACACAAAAGGGGAGAAGTAGAAGACGCTTATTTTACAAAACTTAGTTATATTTAAAGCTCACTGGAATAGTTATGTCTGATACAAATGGAACAATACTGTCTGATACAGCTATTTCATACTACTAAGGGAACTATATAAAGAAGACAATGAGGTAAAACCCAAAGTCTGTATTTATTGCAATAATCAACTTCCTCCTTCCACGTAACACCTTTCAAAAGACCAAAAAACAGTTCTTGACTTCAGTGCCCTTCACCAGCACTGCTGAACTATTCAGATCTTGTAACAATCACTAAGTATCTACCAAGTGTTAAGTATCGTATGTCGGGCATACAAAATGGAATCATGACTAAGACAGATCCTTATGAAGTATGTATACCATTTTAACAGGGAGACAAACAAAAACATCACCTATGTTTAATACGAAAAGTGCAATGTTTTGCAGGCACTCAGATAACAGGCAATAGCCTAAGTAGGAGAAAGGCTTCTGAAAGGAGATTCCTAATCTATGTCTTCAAGGATAAACGGTGAAGGTTAAAACAATTGCTTACAAAAAGAGGAGAGGAGCAGTGTATCAGAGAGCATTGCTCTACATCCTAAAGCTACATAATAAAAGCATAAACTATTTCCTTATTCTACCTTCCAGATCTCCTCCTCTTTTCCCTCACTTTTTACTACATGTTCAAACATATAGCAAATGTGGCAGAATTTTACAGTGAACACATATATATCCACCATCTAAATTCTATCAACATGTTAGTACTTGCGTTAGTACATTCCTAACCAACTAGTCACTTCTTTACACATCCATTATTAATACAAATACCTTGAAAGTACCAAAAAAGTAAATCTGTAAAAGATATTTCTTATTATATAGTTTGGCTTATGTATCAAGTAGAGTTCAATATTTTGTTTCATTTTCCTCTGATGCAAAATTTAGATACAATGAAATGCAAAGATCTTAAATAATATACATTCACTGTTTTACCAATTAGCATAATACCTATTGAAATTTAGAATATATCACCATTACAAAAAATTTTCCCATCTCCCTTTCTAGTTAATCTCCCCCATTCAAAGCCAACCATTGCTCTGGATTTTTTTTCCCCCCCACCATAAATAAGATTTGGCCATTCTAAAATTCCACATAAATGGAATCTTGGAGTTTATCCTTATTTTGTGAAAGGCTTCTTTAAGCAAAATGTTTATGAGATCCATTCATGATGCTGTAGGTACCAAGTAGTTCATTTCTTTTTAATGCTGAGTTAAGTATTCTCTTATCTAGTATACCATAGTTTATCCAGTTCCCAACAGATGTAATAAAATGCTGGGCTGTTTATAGTTTTCGACTAGTACTAATGAAGCTGCTATGAACATTGTGATACAAGTCTTTTTAGAATATATGCTTTCTTTTTCCCTTGGGTAAACACAGGGAAAGGAGTTTTGGGGTAGGTGTAGTATATGTTGATTTGTATAAGAAACTGCCATTTTCACAAGGTAACTACCAACTTAACATCTCTACCAACAGTAAGGGCACCAATTGCTCCAATATTTGATGATGTAACGTTTTTTCATTCTGGCCTCTATATTTAACACTCCAGCCCCCCCCCCCCCTTTAATGTAACTGTCATTGTACTCATCTTATTCTACATGGTATTACTTAGGTACTCGCCTTGCCTCTCTCCAACTATATACTTCTTGAATATACTTCTTGAATGTTCGCCATCTTTTTTCTCTCACAATATTTCAGCAGAGTGTTTTACACATGCTGGAAAAATAAATATCAGCTTAAATGAATTATATAATAACATTTACTTGCCTTTCCTGTTTTGGATAAGCCAAGGGAAAAATACCAAAAGGCAGATCTGTGAAATAAGGTTATTGATAATTGAGGACTGGCAACTAACTACTCTTCAATTTTACCAGGTCCTCTGCTAAGATGCAAAACACCACTATTATGATGTCCTATCCACATACATACAGAAACATACAGAAGTAGAATTTAAAGTCCATTTATATTGACACTCCACAAATGCAGAAATAGACACTCCACAAATGCAGAAATTTTTGTCTTTGCTCACTAATGAATTCTAGTACTTTCCAGAGTACACACACAAATATTTGTTGAATACGTACAACATACAAATTTCCATAAATGTGCCTTTCTAACAAATAGAAATGAGCTTATATAAATCATGAAAACAAAGCTTCTTATAGCTATAGTTAACAGTCTTGAACCCATGAGTATATCCTTCCAGATATAGATTTAGATTTCCGTTCAGGATTTTAAAATATTTTTCTAAGGTAAATCTTCATGCAATCTGGAATAGTAATTCTATTTCATGTAGGTACCTGACTTTGTGATGCATATCACTGAATCTTGAGGGAAGAAGGCTCCCGAGTGGTTATTCCAGATGTACCAAATCCACCTGGTAACCAATGGGATATCATATACCATTGGTATAGAAAGATTGTCCACCTATTAAAAGTTCAATTTAGCTACTCATCTGGGTTTCCATGCATCAAATAAATTAGGAGGGCAATTTCCAAACGTTCAAGTCTCTTCAAATTCATAAAATGAAGTCTTTGAAACAGATCATTGTGAAGAGAATCCTTCATACCATGAAACATTCCTGAAAGCCTAGCAATCAGTATTCTTGGTAGTATGATGTGCTAGGTGCTAAGGCTACAAAGACAAAAATCAAGGAACTTATAGTCTTTCAGTGGAAGAAAAAGTCAAGTAAATAAACAATTACAAAACTGCTGCTGTAAGAGTGCAATAAGTCTCTAGATCAGGAACAAATTAGTATAAGCTTCTTAGCAGAAGTAACTGCTTCAGATACCCGATTATATGAGCCAGAAAAATAGGAGTCAATCCTAAAGGAATACTTTAGTAGTAGTCATGCTCAAAAGCCAGCTTTCTCCAAAGCAAACGGTCCCTTTCACAAGTATTTTTATGGTTACTAAAAGACAGGTGAAAGACATTGGGTTGCTGACAAGACAGCTGAAGGGCACTTGAGCTGTTTTCAGTTCTTGGCAATTATAAATAAAGCCACTAAGAAAATTTACATAAAGGTTTTTGTATGGAAATGTGTTTTCATTTCTCTTGAAGAAGCAAAAAAGCAAGCTTGCTTCTACTTCACTTGCTCCTTGCTTTGTGTGAGTGCAACAACCAAAAACTCAAAATACAACCATATACAGAACAACTGCATAGCTTCCTTAATGGTAAATATCACCGTGCAGTAACACAAAGGTTACTTACCTACTGGAAATAGGATATGCCCCAAAATAAAGACAGGAAGAAGATGGAAAATAAACAAAAGCAAAGCAAAAATGGACTAAGATCCAAAGAGATCCTACTGTATTTTTTAACTTAATCACTCAACAATTATTTGCTAAGAATTCACTATGAGCCAGGCACTGTGATAAATGCTTGCGCTTCACTGGTAGGCAAATAAGTAAATGAATAATTGCATAATTACACTGTAAGAGAAGAGGCATGAAATAATAGGGTGCTAGCGTTGAAAGACAAGTTTAGTAGAGTATGACAAGGAGGAGGCAGGGAAGACTTCTCTCAGGAAATTAAAAAGGAGTAAGAGTGTGTTAGTCAAGAGAAAGTGAGGCTGAGGGGCAGACCAACTGTTCAGGAGAAAGGAAACCCCACAAGGGCTGAGGACAGAATGAGCTTAGCATACTGAAGGCTCTGAGCCAAGGGTTCTGTTGCTAACACAAGAAGAAACTACAAAAGGCAGCACATCCTGACAGCTCTTGTCAAGGATCTGGGATCTTATTTCCTAACAAACCCAGAACTACTTTATACATCATCTCACATTTCTTTTAAGAGGGATACAGAATTCAAAACAGATTTCCATATCAAGTCTACAGTGTTTTTAGCAAAGAACACCATTTCCTCTGAGCGGCAACTGTTCCTCTGTTCCTAATGACATTGGTACCACTGCTAACATGAGAACATTTTCTCTGAAACCCTTTCATTAGTATTGGTATGTTTTATACATCATTTCCTACATTAAGTATTTCATTCAATCTTCATAATAAATTGGTCTGACTTCTCTAGCAAATCTGTGCTACTATCTTGAAATCTCTGATCTTTTAAATTAAGAAAACAGTAGAATTATTATTTTAAAATTACATAATATTCAGTTCAATAGACATCCATTTTCATAATACACAAAAGTTACCAAATGGTTTTGAAAGAGACTAAATATATGCCAAACTTTCAAACTTAAAACATTCTTGTGTTTATGCATTTACTTCATAAAGTCATTTTTAACTGATTACACTTAAAATATTAATAAAGGAGAACCTATATTTTTGTATTACAGATTGAGTATTCCTAATCAGAAAATCTGAAATCCAAAATGCACCAAAAGCTGAAGCTTTTTGAGCACCAATACACCTGACCTCATGTGAAGGATTGCAGTTAAATTATAGGCCCACAACCCGTATTTTCTTCCACTTCCAGAAAGGAAAAAAGAACTTCTCAGCCCCCGTTAGCTGGTTAGCTGCAACTTATGATCTTTTCTGTGGAAGCCCACAAAAAATAATAAAATGGCACCTGTTGGGGGGCGCCTGTGGCTCAAAGAAGTAGGACGCCAGCCCATATGCAGGAAGTGAAGGGTTCAAACCCAGCCCTGGGCAGAAACTGCAAAAAAAAAAATAAAAAAGGCACCTGTGTGTGTAAGAGAATGACTGCTTATTGGTAGCATCTAAATTCAGTCAAAAGTGATGGTGATGCCAAACAACCACAGATGTCCCCATGGGTGGCTGCAATGGGGACACCTTTGCTTTCCAATGACTTAATGTACACAAACTTTGCTTCATGCACAAAATTATTAAAAACATTATATAAAATTACCTTTAGACTATGTGTATACATATAAACATAAATGAATTCTGTGTTTAGATTTGGAACCTATCTCTAAGATTGCTCATTATATATGTGCAAACATTACAAAATCTAATACCCCCCTCCCCACAACTCTGGAAACGCTTCTGGTCCCTCCCAAGCACTTTGGATAAGAGATACTCAATTTCTGCCACAATCTGGATCTTGATACTTCAGTCTTTCCAGTTTCATGTTTATAAGCTTTTATCTATTTTGCTTATTAAGATTAATTTCTTGAGAAAATGAAGGTAACTATAATTACGATCATGATTTTACAGCTTTTTACAAAATATGGAAAATAGTCATTACATACTATTTCCATTTGGCTGATTCACCTTTCTCTCTACTCAATAAATTTGCCACATCAGATTTTTCCCTGCTAAAAATCTGCCTATTCACATCATCTACAAAAAAGAACGTAATTACTTTTATGTAAAATTTTTCTTTTTTTCCCCCAATTCTGGACAAAAACAAAATGACAGCATTTATGTACAGCTTAATTACACAGAGAAATCCTGCATCCCCAAATAGACTGGAAATTCAAAGCCAGATGCTTTCACTATGAGCCCAACACCTAACAGTCTGGAAGAGAGTCATTACTCAAACATTAGCTTCCTTTCCCCTTTGGTGGGAAAGGTTGTGCTAGGTACTTGCACACATAACCATCTCAGGTCACCCTCCCGTGAACCCTACTGCAAAAGATCATCATCTCCCCTTGTAAGCTCTGAGGAGGAAAGGACTCCAATGAAGTAGCTTGTTCCAGGGGTCAAAGTTCTTCCCTTCACATTTTACTAGCTCTCTATATCTTGAATACCTCATCCCACAATACAATGTTTTATTAAGCAATTAACTGCTTAATAAACTTGACAGTATCTGCAGCTTTCACTTGTTTCATATTTAACTCTGAGAGGCCCACAGCTCTAGGTGACTGGTGGCAGTCAACCTATTCAACAAAAGTATGTATGGTACAGAAATGGAAAGCAAGGTGAGAAAACAACTGTTGTTTAATTCTCCAAAATGCACTGATGCATCCTCACTTTGAGTGAACGCCAAGTCTACACAAAAGGATGTTCAAATATAAAATAAAAACATTTCCAAAACCTAAAATAATAAAATTCATGTTTGAAAATCCACTTTAGCACCTTATATACAGTAACTCAAATCACGAATGGTTTGACTAATCGCTCCTCCAGCTGTCATGTTATTTAAATAATCTTTCTTCACGAATTCCACTCATGTTTTAACTACTTCTATTATTTTCCTGCTTAGTACACCTAACAGCCTTCTAACATTTTTTTAAAGGCTATTCTGCAAAACTGTGAAAACATGTGAACAAAATAAAATTGGAAAGCCCATTAAATCCAAAGGAAACACCACTGGAGGTTATAACACAAAAGTTCACAATAATTAAAAGCCTGAACTATATAAAGGAGAGGCATACATTACTTATGCAGTCCAAATCTTTTTTTCTGTCATTCCTGTTAATCATTTTCCAGGATTATACCATCCACATTTCACAAAAGGGTAAACAAGCTCAAAAGGGTTAATAAAAACAAAAAGCTAATAAGTGGTACAGGGAGGAGTTAAACCTAAGATACAAAACCAGTGTTCTTACCACATGCCTTCCAGCCACTTAAAAGCCTTAAATTTGACTCTTTGTTATTTGGTATTACAACTACCTTTCCAATTAGACAATTTTGTTTGTACATTTGATAAAGTTTTGCTTCCTTAATTTACCTTGCTGTAGAAGAAGCCACTGAAAAAAATTATGGAACAAAAGGACACATTTTAAAATTTACATAGAATGCTAAAAATTATACCTCTACACTCAACTAGAAGGGGCAAATGACATGTGTACAGTGCAGGCGAGGAAAGTGTAAAACAGACTCCCAACCTAGTGCGAAATTAGATTGGCATAATCCTTTGGGAGTTAACTGGGTAACACTTCAGCAAGAGGTTTAACATACTCCTTTACTTTGACCCAGAAGATTCAGTTTTGAGAACCTAAGCTAAGGAAATTATCCAACTTGCACTGAAAAAATTCTTACACATCAAAATTCTCATCAAAACATTAGTGCCAGGCTGGGAGCGGTGGCTCACACCTATAATCCCAGCCCTTGGGAGGCTGAGGCGGGTGGATTGCCAGAGCTCACAGGTTTGAGACCAGCCTGAGCCAGAGCAAGACCTCGCCTCTAAAAATAGCCAGGCATTGTGGCAGGCGCCCGAAGTCCCATCTACTTGGGAGGCTGAGGCAAGAGAATGGCTTGTGCCCAAGAGTTTGAGGTTGCTGTGAGCTATGACCCACAGCACTCTACTCTCTACCAAGGATGACAAAGTGCTCAAAAACAAACAAACAAAAAAATTTGTGCCAGAACAAGCGTGCAATAAATACTTGCTGGTTGAATGAATACATAAATGAGTGAGCTGGGATTAATGAAAACTTAGACACAGAACTGGAATGGTTAAGAAAATTATGAACATCCAAATTTAATATTATTTTCTGATAAAATTAAGAAAATCAGCTATGTAGTTAAGTGGGAATAAAATTGAAACTATCTACAATATAATCATCAGTATACTAAAAACTGACAATGTATGTAAAAATACACACAAAGCATATAAAAATACACAAACACATAAAAACAAGACAAAGGAAATATGCCAATATATTTACATAGGGTAGTGAGCCAAGGATAATTTCCTTTCTTTCCTACTTCTTATTTCCACCTTTTCTTGAGAAGACACATGACCATAAATGTTTGTTTAAGCTAAAAATCCCTGCATATTTAGCAAGTATCAAAGGAAAAGAATCAGCTTGCTTTTCACTGCTTACTGTATACAAGGCTGATTCTACTTCATAAATTATCTCAGGAAGTTTCTTTACATCCATGCACAATTAAATTTTATTTTACTAAGTCAAATACACATAGATCATGAATACATTTATGCATATGTGGGGTACAATGTGCTGATTTTTTAAAAATACAATCTGAGGTGGTTACATCAAAAGAATCAACATAGCTTTAGTTTCATTTACTTGATTATTGTGTTCATAATTAAATTTTAAAATGTTTTTGTTAATACATAAATATCTCTGGCTACTCCCATTCAATGGTCTCTTACATAAACTAGTATGAGGAAGTCAGGTGTTAAGAGTACAGCTGCCGGCTCAGTGCCTGTGGCTCAAGTGGCTAAGGCGCCAGCCACATACACCTAAGGTGGCGGGTTCCAATCCAGC
>NW_003852402.1:38011827-38075795 GCF_000181295.1 Otolemur garnettii | reverse complement strand
CAAAAAAAAAAAAAAAGAAAGAAAGAAAGATAGCCAGGTGTTTTGGCAGGTGCCGATAGTCCCAGCTACTTGGGAGGCTGAGGCAAGAAGAATTGCTTGAGACCAAGAGTTTGAGGTTGCTGTGAGCTATGATGCCACGGCACTTTACCAAGGGTGACAAAGTGAGACTCTGTCTCAAAAAAAAAAAAAGATAAAACTGTTCTCTAGACCTACCTTTAAAATTGAGGGAAAACATTTCTGACTTTCCAAGGATACTTAGTCTATCCTAACAAAATGATCAAGTTTTTTTTTCTTTTAAAGTAAAAACAAAAATTTTAATACATGCAGCACATTTTTTTAGGGAGGGTCAGAAACTGGGAAAGAGTCACTGCCTACAAAGGAAGATGAAAATTCATTCTACCATTGCCTACTTTCACTATTGGTGGGCTTCACCTAATTTTATTACTATACATAAAAATAAATCTATCTTTTCTTAAGAACTGGAAGACTGCTATACTATGCTCTATGGTGTAGGAGTTAATAGTGATCCACTTTACTGCCATTTACTGGTTTATTACAAAGGACACAACTGAGGAACAGCCAAATGGAAGGGATGCTTAGGGCAAGATTCACAAGAGAGGGATGTGGAGTTTTCCTACCCTCTGTGGATTTATTTTTTTCTAAGCAGATACATTATCTATAACAATGACAGTTTGTCTCTTGCTTTCCAATTCTGACACATCTTACTATTTTCTGTTTCCATTAACTTTGTCCAGGCTTCCAGGACTGTATTAAATAGCAGTAAGAGAAATAGCTTCTAATTCTTTTTTATTTAATTTCAAAATATTACAAGGGTACAAATGTTTGGAGTTATATGTCCCACTTTTATAAGGCTTGAGTCACAGCCGCAAGTGTGCCCACCATCCAGGGGTCGCTGCACCCATGCGGTAGGTTTTCTTCCCTCCTCCAATCCCCGCTTGATTTCCACTGTTCCACTTCTGTGCACATGTATGTTCACCAGCTAGTTCCAATTTAACAGCAAGTACACGTGGTCTTTATTTTTCCATTCTTTCGATATGTCACTTAGGACAACAGTCTCCAGTTCATCCAAATGGTTGCAAAAGGCATTAATTCGTCCTTTTTAATGGCTAAATTTCCATGGTGTACACAGACTATATTTTATTAATCCACTCATGAATCGATGGGCACTTGGATATATTCCACATCTTTGCAATTATGAATTGTACTGCATTAAACCTTCAAGTGCAGGTGTCTTTTTGGTAAAATAACTTTTTTCCTTTGGGTAAATACCCAGTAGGAGGACTTCTAGGTCAAATGGCAGGTCTACTTTCAATTCTCTGAGAAATCTCCATACTGTTTTCTGCAGAGCTTGTAGTAATGTGCAGTCCCATCAACAGTGTGTAAGTGTTCATTTCTCTCTGTCCCACAACAGCATCTACTGTTTGTGGACTTTTAACAAAAGCCATTTTAACGGAGGTAAGGCGCTATCTCGTGCTTTTAAGTTGCATTTCCCTGATGATTAGGTTCATAGTATTTTTAATGGAGTGAAATCCATTATTAACCTAGACAGCAATCAGATAGCATGCTACAGTAAACTTCTGAAGAACAGAAGATTTTGTCATAAAAATGGATCTCTGAGATTGGAAATATTTAGTTAGGACACTAACTCATAATTGATTTTTCCTATATAAAGCTTTCTTTAAATGTTAAATTTTATAGTTTAAGGTTAATTAAAAAGTAGAATTTTTGCTGAAAATTCATTTCTCTTTTGAACAGGGTAATGATCCAAGCATTGTATTTGGTTATTTAACAGATCTTCAAAGAGCACAGTGTTTGTTGTGCTGCATGCATCTGTTCTAACCACCATACCTAAACTAGGCCCTAACTTTACTTTTATTCCAAAATAGGAAGAGAGCAGTTAATAATAGAAGACCCAAATGTCTTTGAATTTTTTCTTGAAACTAGGAACTGCTTTTCTTGTAGTCTTTTCGTTTTTTATTTCCCTGTCATCCATAGTTCTGTGAAACGTAAAAGTTCTAAACTTGGAATCAGATTATCCAATAAAAACAAACAAGTTTTTAGTAATGGAAAAAATGACTTAATATGAGAACAGAAGCTAGCAGAAAGGCAGGTATATAATCTCCTATACTTAAACCGAAAACCAAACAGAAGCATTTAATAAGGCTTTATACAATGTCTTCTGATAAAAGAAACATTTTAAAGAACTTAATGGAAACATACTTGCAGTACTAACAAGACCTGTGGCTTGCTAGTTCTGTGTCATACTTCAATCGCTGTATGTGCCATTGACATTTTTCAGGTAAAAGTAGACAGAATCAAGAGCCAATAATACAAACATTAACCATCACCAACAGGATCGTCAATTTCTTGTTCAGCACCACCCATGTGTATGTATAATACAGCAAAAGACAAACAAATTTTAATACATTTGAACACATTTTGAAATCTCACATATTTCTTATACCTAAGTGTACAAAAATTCTGTTTCTCCACATCCTTCCCAGCATTTGGTAGTAATAGTGTTTGTAATTTTAGCCATTCTAGTGCATATGTAATGACACCATATTTGTAGTCTTAATCTTCATTTCCCTAATTGAATAATTTTGTATATATTACCTTTTAAACACTT
Organism: Otolemur garnettii; assembly: GCF_000181295.1. Classification (NCBI taxonomy): domain Eukaryota; kingdom Metazoa; phylum Chordata; class Mammalia; order Primates; family Galagidae; genus Otolemur; species Otolemur garnettii. Next base: position 38,073,145 of record NW_003852402.1, on the reverse strand, counting down.
TCTTTTATGATATACCTGTGTGGTTTTTAGTTGATTTGCAATACATATATGGACATCTTTCCTTATGGTCAATGATTTTTGTTTGTTTGTTTAAAAATAATTTTTTCCTACTCCAAGGTTATAAAGGTTCTCGTATGTCACCTTCTAGAATATCTATTATTTTGTTTCACATTTAGATCTACAATCCATTTGGAACTTATTTTTGTGCTTAGTGTAAGGTATAAGAAGGTTAAGATTAACTTTTTTCCCACATGGATACGTCCATTTATTGACAAGACTTGTCTTTTTCCCGCTTTTCTGAAATGTCACCTTTATCATAAATCAAGTGTCCATGTCTGTCTGGGTCTTTTTCTAGACTCTAACTTGATCTATTATTTTGCTGTCTAATCTTGCACTAATAATACACTGTCTTAATTACTATAATTTAATAAGATGTCTCAATGTCTATCAAAGTCAGTCAGTCTTCTCACCTTCTTGTTCTTTAGATTAACTTGGCTATGCCTGGCTTTTTTCATTTATGTATCAATTTGCCATTTTTTACACAGCATACACAAACACACAACTGGGATTTTGGTTGGTCTTGTGTTGATCTTTTGATTGGTCCAGGAGAACTAATATAGTTACAATACTGGTATTCCAAGCCATGAACACAGTACATCCCCTTAGTTAGCTCATCTCTTAGACCTTCACAGGAAGTAAGGTTTATCTTGTCATTGTCTTACAACTGTAGAGTTTCCCAAAGACTAAATATGTGACATTACAATAGGTTAGATGCAGAAATAGATATGAGATTGCTAGCTGTCCTAAGTAAGACATTAAAGAAATTTACAAAAATGTAAAAAACTCTGGGAGCCACAGGCAGGAGGGTTTACTTGAGCTAAGGAGTTGAAGACCAGCCTCATCAAGAGGAAGACCAGCCTCATCAAGAGGAAATCCAGTCTCCACTAGAAAAAAATTAGGCAGACATCGTGGCACATACCTGTATTCCCAGCTAATCACCTGAGCCTAGGAGTCTGAGGTTGCAGAGAGCTGCAACAACACCATGCAATCTCCCCAGGGTGACAGAGTGAGACTATGTCTCAAAACAAAACAAAACAAAACAAAACAATGCCAGTCTCTTCCTGACATTGTTTTTGCAAAATATACTTTTCATAAATGCAATATTTGTATTGAAATTTAATGGATTGGTACTTTAAAATAAATAGTTTAAATGTTTTATTAAGCATTATCCCAATCTGGAAAATACTGATAAACAGCCAACATAAATGAAAAGCTCTTTGGGTTCCTTAATTTTTTTTAAACATTAAAGTAACAGACAAAAAATTCAAGTATTATTGCACTGAGGTAATGAGAGATTCATATAAATTGTTCGAAATACAGGATATCCCTTTGCTCAGTTTCTCCTAAGATTTCGCAAAATTACAGTATAACACAACCAACAGTGATGAAATCCATTTACTAAAGTTTCCTCAGTTTACCTGTCCTTAAGTTTTAACAGTATGAAGGGGGTCCCGAAACCAAAGCGTCTGAGAACTGCTGATCAAAGGCCTCTTTAACACTCGTTTATTGATTTGTATAGACATAAAAATTCTGAAGTCATTATTTCCAGATTTATGTCCTCATTACCCTCTCAAAATACATGATTAGAGTATGTTTGTTCAGAGGGTTCAACCCCCCAAACTCCACTGACAACCTAAAACAATACATGAATAACGTGAGATGATCAACTGTTCCCTTCCTGGGAATCCAAATTAGAAGTGAGAAGATCAATCTCTCTAGACAGTCAGACTAGAACATAAACTCTGAAAGAAAGGAAAAGTGACCTTACTTTTTTCCTTCTGAATTGGGAAAATAAAAAATCTAATTTGTTATTGGCTCCCTTCTTTTTGTTTTTCAAAGGGCTCATAAGAAAATAATTGCACAGATGGTTCTAGAGGACTTAAGGTATCTGAAGAACTACCAAGTTTGTGTGCTTGTGCGTGAGAGAGAATTCATGTGTCTTTACATATAGATTTGTTAACAATCCCAGAAATAGGATTTGGGATATATGTTTATTTTTCTCTGGAGAACTGTTACACAAAACCATTCCCTTTGCAGGTCATTGGTAAAATGTGTCTGAAAAGCAGACAAGTCTAAAAGTATAATAAGACACACTCTATAGATGGGATATCACAATATGGAATAGACATTTTAAAAATCTAGGCTATACACTAACCTTTACATGGATTACTACATTCCAAACTATTGTTAGTCACTGAGCTTGCTTTTAAATTTTCAATGACTTATTTCTTACGTCTGTCAAAGATGATCTCTATCAACCTACATTTATCAATTTTTAATGCAGAATTATACATTAACATCCATTATCTTTTCATCTTACTATTTTAAACCCACTATTTTATGCTTTTTGAAGCTCTCTCTAGCTTCCACAGCAGGACAAGAAGGACTCCTTCAGTCTTCCCTCTGGATGACACTGATGGCTCAATCAGCAGGCGGGTGTGCGTGTGTGTGGAGTTCTGTCTAATCCTGATACTCATGCCAGATTTTTGTCATGTTAATTATGAATATATAAGAAGAATCTTTCCAAGAGCTTCACTAAAAAATCAAGCTATACTCAGTTTGCTATATTTCCCTCATTTAAATTTACAAACCTTGACCAAAAAAGGTAGTAAAGAGAGGTCAACATAACTCGTTTTCAGAAAACTCTAAATGGCATCAAGTGATCAACACAATTTCTTTCAAAGCTATCTGTTTAATAATGTGTATCCACCATTTCAAACCAATGTGCATGTAACAAATACATATGTACAATAAATGCCAATCCATCACATGCCTTCCTTCTTCCCATTCCAGTGCTGATTTTTAACTTTCAAAAGTACTCTTCTTGGCTTGGCGCCTGTAGCTCAGCGGCTAGGGTGCTGGCCATATATACTGGAGCTAGCAGGTTCAAATCTAGCCTGCGCCTGCCAAAAACAACAATGACAACTGCAACCAAAAAACAGCCAGACGTTGTAGCGGGCGCCTGTAGTCCCAGCTACTTGGGAGGCTGAGGCAAGTGAATCACTTAAGCCCAAGAAAGTTTGACCTTACTGTGAGCTGTGACACCAAAGCACTCTACTGAGGGCAACATAGTGAGACTCTGTCTATAAAAAAAAAAAGTATTCTTCTTACTTGTCTTCAAAAATATTCTCACAGAATTCAAGTATAACTCTGGGCTTCAACATTTCTGATTCTATTTGTGGAGATGTGTGGCTGCTTTTCAATTCATTCTTAAAATGGATATTCATCATCAAATGCTTTTTATATTCATAAAGTGCAGATCAAAGAGTTCATTGTATAAAAATTGCTTTTCTACATCTTTCCTCTACATATCTCCTACTGGAACTAGAGTAGAACCTCAGTCAGTTCTGGTCTGACTTAAGGAACCAGGCTTACTGTATTAATATTACCATGTGGTACGAGTCTGCTCTATGAAGATTCGAACAACTTAAAGAGGTGGTCAATGTAGGGAGGTAGTCAAATATGAAGGTTTTATAATTCTGAAATCTAAATTTTATCTTTCAAATCCCTTTCTCCTTCAAAAATCGATTTGCCTTTCTGGTAATTATACTTATCTTTTCTCTGGTAGTCCACTTGCCAAAAGCTAGAATATACATCTAAACTATACCTAGAATTCCTTTATTTGCTTTTAAAGTTCCCAAGGTGTCCATCACTTTTCAAATAGTCATTCCTTATAAAAGGCTCAGAGAAAAGGCAAGCATAATAAAGAAATAAATACTTAACCATAACTACCAGTTTCCATAAGTAGTCACAAAGACTAGCAAACTAAAACTTATTATGTCAATGTTTCCATATTTAATACTTAAAATATTACGGGAAGTAGCCATTTAGGCATTTTCCTCCAGTTCAAATTCATCTTCTTTTTTCCCTGTTTGTTGTAAATGACTCAAAGATGAAATAATTCAAAATCTCTATTTCTCTTTCAGAGATAACTAGTGTTAATAGCTGAGGTAATTTACCAAATTTTCTTTCTATGTAAATAACGGTCCCCAGGAGTTCACACCACATACTGTCTAGCAATTAACTTTTTACATTTAAGTGTTTTTGGAGAGAGCACAATTTATATACTACCAGTTTATTTCATACGTAAAACAAACACACCTATTCCCACACATAAGATCAGCAATAAGTGTCAAGGGTGGGTTGAGAAAGGAAAAGGATAGTGTTATTTAGAATTAGAATTTAATTTAGGAAATAGTACATCATGACCATTTCCCATTTCATTTAAGCTAAAACAAATCTAATGATAACTTGCTCAAGGTCAAAACATTTTTATACAACCACTAGCTTCCTCAACAACTGTGTAGCATCAGAAAGCACTACCATATGCAAAAAGTCCTTCACAGTCTAATACTCAAACCAAGCCTAGTAATGTTTTGAGTAAAAAAGGGAAAAATATTAAAATACAATAGGCATAAGAAAAGCATATCAAGGTTTATTTTTCCTGAAAACACCACTCAGTAAATTTAGAACTGACTGAAGTTAAGAGTGTTAAAGGAATTCTTTAACTGTAATTCTTAGAAAAATTCAACATGCTCTGAGAAAATGTATTCTTACCTCCCATTTTAACTTAGGATCTTATTTTCACAGTGTATTATTTCAGGCAATACAAGACTTGTAGATGGTTATTACTACCACTCCTTTACTCCTCTCCAGCTCTCCTGTGCTCCACTCCTTCCCATACCCGCAAAAACAGACTCCATCCCCCTCACCACATACACAGTAACAGTGTAACAGCGAGTCTGGCTTTACTGAGACATTCTCAACTCATTCTTCTGAACTGGGAAGTACAGAAAAATAAACAAATTTCACACATATTTTAAAATCTAAACCATGAATCCTTATCCTGTGGTTTTTCTTATAGCTTCATAAATTGGTTTCTACTTGGTCTTCTCATTTTTGTATAAGACAAAAAACAAACTCCAAGCAAGATTTTAATACAATACTTATGGTTAGGCCACCCCTTCTCCATGCTAGCACAACATCCTGTATCTACCTTATCTGTCTCCCCCAACGTCATCGTAGTATCAATATTGTGCTGCTAACCTATAAAGTAAGTACACAATATTTACTGCATGCTGTGAAAAGACCTGCATGCTCATAGTTGTCCAAACCAGAAGCCAAGAGCAAGCACATCTCGTACTCCTACCCCCTCGGGTCAGTCCTTCCTATATCTTAGATGTAAACAAATGTCACAAATGTAAATGAGTGGGTATTTTAAGTCTACGTGACATATTCCAACCTGCCACCTAGCCATTTCATGTCATAGTCATCTCTCGGTCTCAACCTCCTAAACCATCCGCCCACCTCCAGCCCGGTCTTCTTTTCAGTGCATTGCCCACACTGTGACTCTCTCATTTCACCTGATTAAAATCCTTCAACACTTCTCTTCACCTCCAGGTTTCTGCACAGGCTTATTCCCTCTGCGACAGGTTCCATTCACTTCCCTCCCTCACAACCTTGGCTGATTTCTGCTCATCACTCAGCAGCTCAACCTTGGCCTTCTCTCTCCCCCAAATCTATCATTACATAGTACTATATACAAATGATGTAAATTTATAATTGCCTACATATTTATCTATACATGCCAGAAGACTGTAAGCTGTGTGAGAGCAAGGGCAATGTCTGGCTGCCTTATTCACCACCATAACTAACTCCACAGCCTTGGCTACAGTTAGGGGACCAGAATAAGATAATTACTCGACTATGCCTCAATTTTTAGTAGTGAACACTAATAAGTATATAAGTAATTTCATTAAAAAGTTTGAGATATAATTCATTACCATACAATAACTCAAAGTATACAAATAAATAGGTTTTAGCACACTCGAGAGTTGTACAACAGCACAAGTTATAACATTTTAGCCACCTTAAAAAGAAACATCATAGGCATTTAGCAGTTACTCATCAATTGCTCTCAATACTTCCAGCCTGTGCAACAATTTATCAGCCTTCTGTCTTCATGGATTTGCCCATTCTGGATATTTGACGTAAATCAAATCATATAATGTGGCTTTTTATGATTGGCTTCTTTCACTTTGCATGTTTTTAAGATTCATCTTTGTGGGAATTATCAGCACTTCCTTCCTTTTTATTGCCGAATAATATTCCACTGAATTGGTGACAAAATTTACCACTTTATTTATCTATCCAACAGCTGATAAGAGATGTACATTGTTTTCATTTTGTGGCTATTGTGAATACTTCTAAAAACATTAACATATAAGTTTTTGTGTAGTTATGTTTTTAATTCTCTTGGGTATATACCTAGGAGAACTGCTGGGTCATGTGGTAACTCTATGCTTTTGAGGAAGTGCCAGACTATTTTGAAAATGGCTGTACCACACATTAACACCAGGAGTATAAACAGGTTCCAATTTCTCTGGAAGGTTTGAATACCCTCCCCCAAAACCCATGCTGAAACTTGATCCCCAAAGTGGCAGTGTTGAGAAGTGGTGCCTTTGGGAGGTGATCAGACCACGAGGGCAGAATGGATTAATCTATTTATGGATGAAAAAAATTAGAGTGTTAATGGATTGGTAGATTATCACAGGAGTGGAACTGACGGCTTTTTATAAAGGGGAGAGAGACCTGTGCATGCTGGCGCACGTGGCCCCCTAGCCCTACCTGCACTGCACAGTCCTCACCAGCAAGAAGGCTCTCACCAGAAGTAGCCCCTCAAACTTGAACTTCGTAGCCTCCATAACTGTAAGAAATACATTCCTTGGCTTTATAAATTACCCAGTTTTATGTATTCTGCTACGAGCAACAGAAAATGCATTCATACAATATCCTAGTGACTACTTGTTATTACCTTTCTTTTTTATTACAGCCATCTAGAGGGTATGAACTGGGTATCTCCTTGGGGTTTTGATTTGTATTTCTCTGATAGTTCAGTAATTTCACTTTACTGTCAGCTCTATGAGGATACTGCTGGCATATGTTTTGATCAGAAAGGAAAACTCAATAAGGACATTCAGAAAACAAACTGGGAGGTTTATAAAAGGCTCAAGACATCTGTTGGTGAGTTACCTATAACTTACAGAGCTTTCTCAGGGATGCCTTTCCTGACACTCTGGGTTAAGTCCTCCTAGTAAAAACTTTCCTCTCCCCATTTCCCTACTCTAGCACTTACTAAAATTGTAGTCATTTACTCAGGCTGCCACCTCAACTAAACTGTACACATGTGCAGGCAGGGACCACCGTTGTTAGAGATTAACACTGTGGTAGGCATATGTTAAATAACAATTTATGTTTACATGATATGTGACCACTAATTTAAATGACTCACATCATATGAAGAATACATTATTAATTTTAGTAACCTACATACTTCCAAACTTTTGAACATCAGCAACTAAATCTTAGAAAAAAGAATACTGTATCTTTTCTAAAAATTCCCCAAGGGCTTCTGTGAGTGAAACACAACAAATATTATTCTTTCGCAGACACACACACACACACACACACACACAGAGCAATAAAATAATTTTCCTACAGGTGACTTAAAGGGGATAACTAACATCTTCACATGAATAGTCACGTAACAGATACGTGCCAGCAGTACTTTCAAGGTTAGTTTTCCATATTAACACTACAGACTTTACTGAAAATGACTTCTATAAATAAGCATTAAAACAGCATTTAATGAACAAAAAACCCCAGCAACATGTTATATTGAGCAAAATATAAAATTTCAGGTACAATATCTAAAAAACAATCCCAAGAACACAATGAAACGAGTAAAGATGCGCACAGTGTAACATTCACCAAATTGTGAGCAAGCAGAAAATATACTGAATGTTCATCATCAAAAGACTAGGAAATGAATTCTAGATGTATATGTGCATGTGTATACACACAGTGGAATACTAGGTAACCATTCAAAGGGAAAATACACATTAACACAAACATTTCTAAAAATATGTAATTTTTAAAAAGGTTATAACCAGAAAATAAAGTATGATACCTTTTATGGAAAATTACATACTTCTATAGAGACATATAATGGGAGTTAAAGACGTAAAAATGGGGTTGGTTACCTTCAGTTCTGGAAATCAGAATAGCACTTAATTTCATTTATATTTTTCTACAATGTTTTAATTATTTACATTGTTGTCTTAGGCCGGGAGCAGTGGCTCATGCCTGTAATCCTAGCACTCTGGGAGGATGAGGTGGGTGGATAGCCTTAGCTCATGAGTTCCAGACCAGTCTGAGCCAGAGCCAGAGTGAGACCTCATTCTAAACAATAGCCAGGCATTGTGGCACGGGCCTGTAGTCCGAGCTACTTGGTAGGCTGAGGCTAGAGAACTAGTTTGAGGTTTCTGTGCTCTGTGACACCACGGTACTCTACTGAGGGTGACAAAGTGAGACTCCGTTAAAAAAAAAAAAATACGTTATTCTTAAAATTTTAAATGATTTTTATTTGTAATAAAATGTATATACAATAAGCAAACCTAAAACTCATGGTTAAAAAAGGAAATGGAGAAATCCACAGAAAAGCCAGTGTATGATATAAGTAAAGCTTAAAAATTACTTATGTCATTTTCATACATACTGCAAAATAAACAAAACCACTAAGAAGATCAGAAATGTAAAGACATTTTACTGTAAAAAGCGATGATTGAAAGAATTAAACAGCAATAGAAATTTTATGTACTTGGAAAAGATACAGAAATTGCTGGACATGTTATCTGTTCAAATTGTCTTTAAAAAGCTATAGAAATTAACACAACCTTAAGAAAAATAATAGCTCTTAATGAAATACAGTAGCATGATCTAGAAAAACCAGCATCAAAAGAAAACACAGATGTCCATGAAAAGGACCAGGTTCACTGAGCTATAACACTGACTTGTTTCATGCAAAATCTAGAAAATAAGAGTATAATATGTTAAACATACAGAAATTCTGAAGCACACTCTAGTCCAGAGAGACATGTAAAAAGAGTTAACTAAAATCCAATGTGGCCTCTTTATAATCATTTTCCAGCTAAGCTTTTTAGAAAATATTATTTAATCACTGACAGTGTTTATTAACCATGATTACTATCTTGATCTACTTTGTCCATGAGACACATCTCCAAATGACATTTTCTTTCTTTTCTTTTCTTTTTTTTTTTTTTTTAAGAGATACAGTCTTACTTTGTCACCCTGGGTAGAGTGCCATGGTGTTACAGCTTACAGCAACCTCTAGCTCTTGGGCTTAGGCAATTCTTTACCTCAGCCTCCCAAGTAGCTGGGATTACAGGTGCCCACCACAACGCCCACCTATTTTTTTGTTGCAGTTTGGCAGGGGCCGGGTTTGAACCTGCCACTCTTGGTATATGGGACCAGTGTCCTACTCACTGAGCCACAGGCACCACCCTCCAAATGACATTTTCAAAATTAAAAAATTCTCCTGAAAGAAAAAATAAATCTCAATATTGAGGATACTTAAAAGAATGTTCTAGAACTGAAGCTTCACTAGAAGAGCCCTAGAAATGTTCGAAGCAAGAGCATAAGCATTGAAATAAGTTTATAACCACCTAAAATAATCTAAGGGCCTATAAAATACACATACTTTATGTCTTTACTACCAAGTAAAGGTAACTAGGGTGTGTATGTATGTGTTTTAACAGTCTGTCCATGAAAATGTATTTTTCTGGCTCTTCCCCTAAGCAGCCTGAGGTGAGCTGTGAAAATGGTTCACTATTCAGAAAACCCCACAATATCATGCAATTCATAAGGCTCAAATCTTCATGAACACAGGTGAAACTGCCCTGGTCATCAAAAGTATCCACACAGGAACAGCCAGCAAGTCTGTGTAAAATGTTACTTTAAAGAAACAGTGTGTACCACGTAGTCATTACAATGGTGGAGTCGGTAGGCATGTCCAGGTCAGTAGGCATGTCCAGGTCAAACAGTGGGGCTGGATGCAGTGTCGGTGGCCCAAAAAGAGTACTGAATTTTTGCTACACATGCTTAGCAAGGTAGTGAGTTATGGTGTACTTCACGGTTTAGATATAGATTCTCTGGTCAATAAGCACATGCAAGTGAACAAAGTATCCAAGACATGTTGTGAACTTAACAAAGGTCATGGTCACACTAACCCATACATGAGCTCCCCTGCCACATCAGAATGATCCTTACTGAAAGGGACCAATTGTTCCCAAATCAGAGTAGGTTGCACCAAAGAAAAAAGATATCCCAGAAGAAACTGAAGAAACAAAAACTTATAGCACAGGAATAGACACAACATAAAATAAATAAAGAAAAGAAAACACATTTCCTGGACAGTGCAGTCCTAGCTACTCGCCTATAGTTCCAACTGCCTGGAAACCGGAGGCAGGAGGATTGCTTGAACCCAGTAGTTCGAGGTTGCAATGAGCTATGATGACACCATGGCACTCTACATGAGAGTGACAGAGGGAGACTTTGTTTCAAAAAAAGAAAATACAAAAAAATTTAAAGAAAATATACTTTTTCACATGTTCACTAACTTTAAGAGTGTGTAAATTAACATATCACCTTTGCACTGTTTCAACAAGTTTTCTACAACCTTATGATTTTATCATTAGAGATCATGTTAGATCAAGAGAAAAAAAGTAACTTCAGCTCAAATATGAGTTAATAATCAAGGTAAAGTCAAGCTTTTTATTACATGAGGCTCTCTCCGCAGAATATTTCACTCAATGCACATAACACGTTTAAATAGATTACTAAAACCATGACAGCTGAGGAATGCTTTCATTTTCCATGGTTTCTACTGAATGTCATTTCAGAAATGCCTATATAACACATGACAATGTGGAATGTCTCCACCCATGAAAGAGTATTTGAGTCGAGCAAGCACACTTAGGGCAATAATGTGAAGTCAGGTTTGTCTTTTTATGGTTAGCCAGCACAACAATGAAAAGATAAACAACACGAATACTAGTAAGACCAGAAAACACTGACAAAGAGGGATCCACAGTGAAAATGTTATTTAGAAAAAACATCGTGATTAAAATAGCTTAAGAAAATGCATTGTTTCTAATGCAAGTATGCTAGAGATCACTTTTCTAAATGAACACCCAAGGATTTGTTCAAAGAAATTAATTTTTACAGTAAATTACTTAAACTACGCAAAATTCTATTTCTATTAGTAAGCAATAAAATATTCCATTTAAAAAATAAATCTAAGATCCTGATAAATTTTGACTGCGATAATGGCTACCTTTGTAAGTATTACAAAAGCTTTTTTATTAGAACACTTTAAACATTTCTTAGTGTCGTTACATTTATTCAAATTGTTGTTTTCTATGAACTCTGCTCTTCAAAACAGTTTACAGGGTGTTCAATTTTTTTTAATCAATAGACATTTATTGTGTACCTGCTAAAATAAAATACAGATATCAGAAAAGAGTTAAAGAAAAGTAAATCAAAGCCCCTACCTTAAGAGTACTTAAGGGACTTCTTTTTCACAATATCCCTGGTATGAACTTGCCTATCGTTTATCTCTAAAGAGTCAAATATGTGCCTGTATGTATTTTTAAAATTTTATTGCAAATTGAGTAAGAATGCCTGAAGCAATAATTTAAATTATTATTAAGATAAAGAAAATGGAAAGTGGGTCGGTGCCTGTAGCTCAGCAGTTGGGCGCCAGCCACATACACTGGAGCTAGTAGGTTCGAGCCTGGCCTGGGCCTGCCAAACAACCATGACAACTACAACCAAAAAATAGCCAGGCGTTGTGGGGGGCAACTGCAGTCTCAGTTACTTGGGAGGCTGAGGCAAGAGAATCACTTAAAGAGTTAGAGGTTACTGTGAGCTGTGATGCCACAGCACTCTATCAAGGGCGACACAGTGAGACGCTGTCTCAAAAAAAAAAAGGAAAGGAAAGAAAATGGAAAATGTTCAAAGGCTAAATTCTATGTCCTAAAAAGAGAAGACTTTTTGTTGCTGCTCTTGTCTTCTGCACATAATGGTTAGTCAAAAACAATCTTGGCAGTTCCTAAAATTTAGGAACTGAGTTCTGAGTTCTGAGATTAATATTTAGACATACTACTATTGTACTTCAATTACCACAGAAAGGACTTAAAAGTGTTAAGTAGCTAAAATAAAAGTAGATGAAGAAAAAAAATGCATGTATGTATCTTTCATTCGATTTTCTGCTAATTTACAGGGCAACTTCTACTTACTACTCACCCCCATAATAACTGAAAGATTTAAGAATACTTTCTTATTCAGACTTAAAAGAAGACACCTAGCACAGTGTTAAGTTTGGGCTTTGGAATCAAACAGACCTGCATTAGATTCCCAGTTTTGCCATTTATCATCTTAGTAACCATAAGAGAAAAAGGACCCTGTGAAAGTTAAATATTATTTGTAAAACCTCTCCCTAATAAAACACTATGATTAAGTCATGACTACCATATATCCAACTCCAACTCAGAACAAACCCAAAACGACGACTGGAGGTCTTTAACCTTCAAAAGGGTTTACTAAAATACGATACCCCATCTTCTCAACAAGATGGTGAAATAAAAGATGGCAATTTTCCTGCAGGCATAGAGGCACCAAAAGTAGCTATGATAAAGTGTCAAGAAGTAACATGTTCTAAATAGTTATCTTTAAAAAAATCATCCAACAAAATTCATTTTTTGAGTACTTTTCTTATGTGAATGCATTTGTAAAATATAATAACAAATGGATGATGAAAAAAATTTTCCTCTATTCCATCCAGTGTTCCCACCTGGCTGTCCTAGAAAACGCTCAGTCACAGCTTGCAATCATACTGTTGTGGAAGCAAATGAAAGATAGCCTCGGTTATGACACCTCAAAGTCAGACCACAGAGCTGTTGCCAGGAAGCACAAAGGTGGCAACTGCAGAAAAAGCATTGTAACAGCAGCAGTGTGGGTACTGGTGCCCTCCCAGCACACCCCATATATGGTTAGGGTTGCCCATTTATTTGTAGGAACTGAGGGGCCAGTTTGGGGTTGGTTGGGTTTTTTAATTTGTTTTATTTTTTTAAATGGGTATATGACAATTTCAGTAACAAGTTTTGAGAGCAATTAGCATAATGTGTTACAGTTTTTCTAAAGAGAAAATTATATAGAAAAAGTAATTTATATAGTACATTCTTTTAAAACAAATTTTAATACTATTTATAAGTGATGCAATAGGTTCTTCCAAAATCTTAATAGTCCCCATCAAAAAAGGGGTAAACAGTTATAAACTATAAACTTCATATTCATATTTATCATATATGGCAATTAAACTCTCCTCTAACAAGCAATTCAAAATTAATTGCTTCCAGTCATACTTTACATATTAAGAAGAAAAGACTCCACAAAAGTATCCCTTTTACTGACACGAGGAGCATCATGTATTTTACAAAGCAGCTTAATGGCTCCCTTAGATGAGCCAAATTTGTACTTTAAGAGCAAAAGGATTTAATTCTATCTGCAAGTATGTCCATATTGAAAAGTAAAAGGAAAACTTTTTATTTAAAAATTATAAGAGCACAGAACATGGAACAAATCTACTGCATTCTTTTATAGCAGTGGTTCTCAACCTTCCTAATGCTGCAACCCTTTAACACAGCTAATTAATTAATGACTCAACTGGATATAACTAAGATTTAAACTGCTCTAGGATGTTTGAATAGAATGGAGGTTGACACTATAACTTGAAATCTCAAGATATTAAAAAAATATGCCCTAGAGATCCACAATGTTTTTAATTTATTTTGTAAACACACAAGTTCTATTAGGTGCAGGAACAATACTATAAGTATCTGGATGTGAAGGTTTCAAAGATATGCAGTATCTCTCAACATGCAGATACTATACAACTTCATATCTATGCTATAAGGTAAAATATAAATTTCAATAAATCTTTTTTGAGTATCACTATGTGCCAGTCTCTGGAAATAGAAAAAATGTGGAAGATTAGATCCGTATAGTCTGTCAGGGAAGATAAACTTATGAATGCTACTTTATCAGCAGAAGAGAGACAGAATATAAGGTACACGGAGTACTCCAGAGGAAAGAATGTCTCTCCAGTGCCATAGTATTAGTATACAAGTTCAAGGGACAGAAAGACCTCTTTTGGTTGGTAATTGGGTTGAATCCTGAACAATGACTAGGATTTTGACTGCAAAAGAAGGAAGAGAGAATAAAAAGGATGGCTAAAGTCACAGAAATAAAGATGATCTACTTCAAACGGAGCAAGTTAAGCACTTCTATAAAGGATACAACACAATAGTGATGTATGAAGCATAAACTATATGATGAAACAGTTAAAATCAAAATTTAAAGGGAAGAGTGACACAAAGTAAGATTGTTAAAAGATTAACAGGACAGCATGATGGAATGAACAGGGAGAGAAAAGAGGCAGGGAAAACAAAGTATTACTATACACTATACTCTAGGGATGAAAAGTAATAAAGTTAGTATAAATTAGGTTGATAGTAAGAGCGGCAAGAAAAAGAAATGATGCAAAGGCAACTGTGAAGAGAAAAAGACGGACTGGATTGTATGCAGACGAGGGGAATGAATCAACAAGAGCCAAAATGTTTAACCTGATCAGTTTAAGAGCATCATTAACAGAAATGGGCATCAATGAGAAGAGGCAGCTTGCTGAGGAGGATAATTTGTTTTAGGGTAATTTAAAGAAATTCCTGATAATGATGTGCAACTAACAACTGAATTAATAATATTCAGACTGAAAAAGGATGCTGATAAAGATTAAAAGATATTTTTTAAAAAGCCTAATGTTTAAGCAACAGAAGTAGACTACAAAACTGAATTATCACCATGAAAATCTATGTTTGAACAATAAAAAACCCTTTGAAGAAAGTAACAAAGGTTAACAAATACAGCAGTTGCTATTCTATGGCAAAAGGAGTGGGCCTGTACTATACAGTAGAACCGTCATAGCTGACCACATCCCTACACTGACCACCTCCTTAAGTTGACCTAATTTTCATACACCAGACACGCACCACGTGTACCTATCAGTAGACCTAGCTCCTTATGTTGACCACCTCTGCATGTTGATGAACCTGTTACAGTCCCTTTGGTGGGCAACTTACAGAAGTTCTACTGTACTACTATTCAAAGATAATATTTTTTAAGTATAAAAACATTATAAATTTAATAATATTTCATTTTAAAACAATACATAATCAG
This sequence comes from Otolemur garnettii, assembly GCF_000181295.1. NCBI lineage: Eukaryota > Metazoa > Chordata > Mammalia > Primates > Galagidae > Otolemur > Otolemur garnettii. Next base: position 38,057,932 of record NW_003852402.1, on the reverse strand, counting down.
AAGAAAAATGGAAACAAGGGATTGGAGCGCTATGGAAAAGAACTGGAAAATGACTTGGAAGTCACTGGCACAGAGGAAGGAGATAAGATTTTACGGTCAAAATCAAAAGGCTACCCTCAAAATTGTTGAAGAAATCTCAGTGCTGCATTGTATTAACCAGTTATAAGAATTAGCAATAAGGCATTTTGTACATAAGCCTATTAATCTAAAATCTTTCTAAAATATGCCAAAACATTGATATAATTATATTGTATATAATCACAAGAAGCTCATTATTGTCCATTGATAAAACATTAAATTCTACTCTAGACTCACTTCTAGAAAAATCAGAAACTTGTACCATATCCTTAACTTTGTACTGTTTCTAGCTAGAGTGTGTGTATATGTGTGTGGCTATTTTAGAGACAAAGGAAACACTGCTTTTTTGCCCATATGGATGGCATATTTCTATACAAAAAGCATATCTGAAAAACTATCTTTTATAACCTTTAATGAGTATATTCAACATATTAATAAACTTTATAAGCTGTTTATATTAAAATAGAAACAAACTATTAGATTAAGAAGTATGTATGTGCGTTGTAAAGTTCCTAAAACTTATCTCCTGACAATGAAATTTAGGATATTTGATCATAATCAAAAAAGTAAATGAATATTCAAAAAAGACTAACCAATAATCTGGTAAAACATTTTAGGTATTCGGCAATCTTTTCTGTGGTTAAATTAAAGAAACTATTCAAGGACTATTACACAACTCAGCTGGTCATTTTAGTTTTTATAAATTAACTATTTAAAATACCATTTAAGAGATTTCTTTCTTTTTTTTTTTTTATTGAATGGTAACTATGTACATTAATACACTTCTGGGGTACAGTGTGGGGTTTTCACATGCAATCCAAAATACTTCCATCAAACTGGTCAACACAGCCTTCATGTCATTTTCTCAGTTATTGTTTTAAAACGTTCACATTCTACTCTTAGAAAGATTCACTTGTACCGCTGTAAGATAAACCTCAGAAGTGATCCCTCCAATCCCTCTCCCTCCACCTATTCCCCCCTCCCTTCTCCCTACGGAGATTTCTTAAAAGATTAAAATTTTCTTGTGCTTTTTTAAAACAAATTTTATTTATCATCTTTCACTATCTGTAGTCCTAAATTTGCCCAAAGTAAACCTCCTTGTTCTCATGGTCACAATGGGAAAAAAGCATGAGTGTTGATAAATGAGAAATAAGAGTGAAGAAAACATAACTAAAATTTTGACACTCAATATTTTCATTTCACTGATTTAAGGAGCATGCAGATAGATTACCAAAAAGGTACAAAAAAGATATTATGCAAATAGCATAAACTTAGAAACTTCTGCTTAAGAGCTTGTCAACTAAAACAAAATACCTAACAGAGACTACATCTACATGATGCCAAACTAATCACTGTAATCAATCAAGAAGACATTGGTAAGTCTGAAATTCTTGCAACCTGTGCAAACTGACAGGAGAAAAAAAGATCTTAAGAAGTCCCTTAATGTATTTTTCCTCCATAAAACAGTATTACATTAATATAAGTATTAGAAATTTTCCTCTTCCTCCAAACTAATAGAATTGGGTTCCCCCACAACAATAATCATGCTAAATTCCTATTTGACAATTTAATAAAACATACTGATGTGAACCATTATCCAATTATCCTGAGATCAGACATACAGTAATAACTGTCTCTCAGAATCAATTTTACACTAACACTTATAAATTACATTTGAAAGAAATCTGAAGATTCTTCATCTTACATAATTACATTATCATTCTTAATGCCAAAGTTTCTTTCATCCTCAACATGTTCTTACAATCTAGAGCATAACTTGCCTTAAACTCCAGCCAAATAAGTTTCCAATACATTAGAGATTCTAAATTAATGAAATAAAGAGCTCAAGACCATAATATATTTTTACTGGGTGCCATATTCTGAATTCTAGATTTGTCCTGCAATTTGTCAGTCATTTCAATCCATCCAGGCAACTTGGTAAATAAAGGCTATATGCCAATTTTCATATGACAATTCAATTAAATAAAACTTATAATGGTCATCATCACTTAAATAGGAAGGAGTAAAAGGAAAATGACACCACACACCTCTTTTTAAAAAGTCATCAAGTTAATATTCATGAAATATAAAGCCTTAAATTTTCAACCTCCCAAACAAGCTTTTGGTACAGTATTCTTCAAAATAAAGCTATGATCTTCCACCACAGACAACCACGGCAATTTTGAGGCAACTTACAAGTCCTATCATTTTAAGGGGAAGCTACTCCTATAAAGTTGTTTTCTAGTAATTCCAAGTTGCCCACTAAAAAAAAAAGTAAAGAATCTATATCTAGTCACCTATTACCACCCGTTTAAAATTGCTGCTTTTTATGCAGAACTCTACGTGGTTATGTTGCTTTTGGCCTGTTAAAGGCAAAGCAACATTATCTCTGGATTGCCAACAGTTTCTCCTTATTTGGCTAACATTGGGAGATCCCAATCAGACTACTATAAAACTTTAACATGCACAAAGCATCCATTTTGAGAAAAGTTTGTGACCAGCTTTCTTTTTTTCCGCCCCTCAAAAGAAAAATCAGAGCTCGTCAGATGGCTTAGAAAAGAGTGTCTCTTGTTTATTCTTCCCTTTCTAACCCCAGTGCACACCCCAGGACCTGGGGCTCAAAGATCTCTGACACTGCGGCAAACTCTTCAAGCCCCAGACTTAATACGCTCCGGTCCGAAGGTGGGCAAGCCCTTTAGAATGTTCCCTTACTCTACCCACCTCCATCGCCTCCCTTTCAGCGGGTGTAAATTAACTAATTACACCCCGTTTTCCCCTCCCCAGTGACCAAGAGTAATAAAGGAGAAAACAGGAAATCGTTTGTTCAGGGTACCCGACTCAGGAGGGCTCTTGAGTATTATTACCATCATTTGTAACCAAGTCCTAAAAAGTATAACAAATCAAATGCCCACCTACAAGCTAAAGACGTCCAACCGCCCCAGTGTCCCCGACGCCCCTTTTCTTCAGCATCCGTCCCCCAAATGTATCACTGGCACGGGGGCCGAGGCAAAACCCCACTACAACCCCTCACAGTCTTGACCCCAAATGGCCTTGGGGCTCCAAGATGACCACAGTCTCTTCCCCCTATGCCCCGGAAATCAGCCGGTTCCCAACTCCCGGCAGCAACTGGTCTGAAGGGGGCCCCAAACCCGGCGCCTTCCCTCCACCGGTTCTCTCCCTCCCTCCCAGTCGGGAAACCGCCCCCTCATCCCACAGCAGGGAGTCTCCTGCCGCCCCCAGCCTCAGAGGCCGATGGCAGACAGCAGGCCCAGGCCCGAGGCCGACCAGGACCCTCGGGGTCGGGAGAGCCGGCGGCGGGGCGCACAAACCTGGTGCAGGGCAGTAAGTCCGTCCACATTGGCGTAATTGATGTCGGCGCCGCGGTGCAGCAGCTTGAGGACCTCGTCCGTGTCGCCGCTGGAGCAAGCAGCCAGGAAGACGGCGCCATCGTCGAACTTCACCTTGGTCTTCTGACGCTTCACTACCGGAGGCTCGAGGTCCGTCTCGGAGCCGATCCAGCGCTTCAGCTGCTCGTTCCGCTTCTGCTTCGCGTCCGCCATCTTCATCCCCTCTCCAGCCGCCGGGTCTTCTTATCGCGAGGGGGGGAGGGAAGAGGCGGAGAGGGAAGAGGGGAGGCAGGGGGTGTGTGTCTGTTTCTATGAGTGTGGGCCAGAGGAGGGCTGGGAATCGGGAGCCGACGCTGGAGACTTCCAGTATCCCACAGAGCACTGGGGCGGCGCGCCCGGCCGAGCGGACCTCCCTTCCTACCCCAGAAGCCCTCCCGCCCCCAGCGTGGCCACCCGTCACCGGCGGCCAATCTAACGTAACTTCGCGAGATCCAGCCAGGGAGGCGCCCTTCGGCCAGTGCGCATGCGCCCTGCGCCCGCGCCCGCCCCAGGAAGAGCGCTCCCGCGAACTGCGGCGGGGGCGGCCCGGCCACCGGAGGGAAGCGGGTGTGGCCCGGGACGGTCGGGGTGCGGGGGTTGGGGCCAACCTGGAAGGGAGGAGGCCAGGAAGGAAGATTGGCCTGCCCTGCTGAGGGCTCGCCGGGTTCCGGAGGCCAGCAGCGGGGCTGGAAGGCGCAGACCTGCCTCCGGGGCTGTCTCGGCCGCGCCGAGTCGTTTGCTCAGGGCGGAGGATTTTCCTATTGGCTGCGTTATTTGAATGGAATGGAGGATAGGTCGTGAATTAGGTGCTTGTAGTTGCTCTTCTTGAGAACTCAGATGAACTTGGGCTTCTCAGGATTGATAAGAACCTTGTTAACGTGGGGTCTGTGTAGCCGAGATCTATCTTTGGTGGTAGTTGCCGAGGTGACCACCTTTTGACGGGGGTTGACCTGCGGTAATTGCGGTGGCTTCCTGCCAACACCCACGGTAGAAATGTCCTCTTATGTTGGCTTGTTACTGTTTTGCTTTTTTCTCTTACTCTTATTTGGGTCCTGTTCTTCTTCCTTAAGTGCTTTAAGCCTGCCTGGTACTACCCATGAGTTCAGCTCAGCCTTGTTACTGATTCTTACCTTTTAAGGGATTTCTGATTGCAGCTCCATTGCTTTCTAAGGAGGGGTTAAGACCCGGCAGCGTCTAAACTTCAAACAGAATATTTTAAAAGGCAATTAATTCAGCCACTATTTATTGACTACTTACTATGAGCCAGTAACTGTACTAGGCAATGAAAAAAAATGACATTTATTTGAACCACCTCTTGAGGTTACATGCTTAAGAAAGATTTTGTAATTTATTATTGATGTAAAAAAAATGCTGTTAACTTTGCTTTGTCCGTTAGTATGACCGCACACAGGATTTGTAATACTTAGGTCTTACAAGCCATCCATCTGCAATCTCTACCAATAGGTATTTTTTAAATACTCCATTGTTGTCATTCAATATTTATTTATTTATTTTTTTAGACACAGAGTCTCACTGTATCGCCCTTGGTAGAGTGCTGTAGCGTCACAGCTCACAGCAACCTCCAGCTCTTGCGCTTAGGCGATTGGCTTGCCTCAGCCTCCCGAATAGTTGGGACTACAGGCGCCCGGCTATCATTCAGTAATTTTTAGAGCCAAAATAAGAAGTAATGAAATCTTCCCTTGGCAGTTCAGGGGCCATCTAGATTGCTTCCTCAAAGAACTAGTTAATTTACTTAATTTTACCCAGATGCAAGATTGGGATTTATTCAGCAAATATGCCCCTGCACTGGTCAGGCATTGTTCTAGGTGCTGGGGATAATATCAGCGAACAATTGAACTTTTCTTATTCTGATGCCTGTTCCAGTAGACTACATTACAGTCTGTCGTGTTGATAAATAAAATGATTGAATAAAATTTGATTAGGAAACTACTTGTCTTACAATATAGTTTTCTGACCCACAATTACTAAGATAGTAGTAACAATTCTGATAAAGATAAAAATAATGCCTTTGAAAATACTGTAGAAATAGAAAATGAGTACAACGTGCATTAACTGCACCATTGTGTATTCAGAAAATATCAGACCTTTGCATAATGATGGTGTTACCATCAAAATACAACCCCCCCCCCACAGAATACAGCTTTCAGAATTAAAGGAATTTGAGAACACATAGTCAGCTGCTTTGTCTACCTAAGAAAACTGACAGTTATTCTTACATTTTCCATGATTATGTCCTATTTGATAGCTTTTAAAAGTGCTCTTGGAACATAGATGGGTATCCCAGGTTTTAATTTGGGCAATAAAAATTTGGTGGGAAGTATAGTTCTGATTCAAAGCACTTATTTCAGGGTGTAAAATTATGTCCAGTCCCCCCCAAAACCAGCCAAAAAAAAACTGGTCCGTTAACATATGCAAATTTCAATGGTTTTCCTTCTTCTAGGGCTCCAAGGGTTAAAGGGTCAGGAAGAAAGCTTTGTTAATCTCATTGGAAGTATTCTTAAACTGCCACCTTCTTTTTCTTCTTAAGGACAGTTTCCAAAAAAAGCTGAAGACTTATGGCTAATTCCAGAACAGACAAAACTTTATTAGAACACATACAAAGCTGTCACTTCATATTATTGTAATAGCTGAATGATTTGTTTTAGCAACAGAAGAAAATGAAATGAAAATAGTTTCACTTTTAATGCCCTCTAAGTAGATAGGGATGTAAGGGTACATTTCAGCTCCTTTAAGTCAAAATAAGCCTTAAAATAGAAATGCAAACGAAACTGTATTTGCTAATTTGCTATCTTATTTTCTGCAGCAAATCATCAATCACATTGGGAATCTTTGTTTATTATATGCAGAAAGTTTAATTACACTAAAGATATCCCTTAACTAACCATTACTTTACTTGTTAATTATGATCAATTTAAACATTTTTAATTAAGCCATAAATTACTTGAAATGTTCACATACAGCTCATATTTTTTCCTGCTCACATGCTCTCTCTCCCTCTTTTTCTCTCTCTCATCTAGCATAATATGGTACTATACTTACAGTCATGTTTATTATTAGCAAAGCATTGAGAGAATGTAATAACATAAGCATAAAAGTATGTATGTGCATGGCCTTAGCTTAGTACCAACCTCTGCAATATGGAGATTTATTAATATCAAATGGAACTTAGAATAGTAAACCTAAACATGAAAATATAATTGATCATGATGCAATATGTGAACACAGGACAATAAAAAGCTATTTGGATTTTAAAGTAAATGTAAGCTAAAAAATAGAATCTCAGTTCAGTAGAAGATTGGTTAATTATCATTTATTTGATAAGAAGCTTTTTTACATATAAAAAGTAACTGTCATACAAAGAGCTTTGGGATCTAAGTTGTTGCTTGTTTAATTGATAGGTCACCAATTTGTCAATTTTTACATTTTTTATAAAATAATAGTGAAGGTATATATCATTAATACGATGGAGCACCCTAACATTTTCTATAACCCAATTTTCTACTCAGTGAATTTTTTTCCTCTATAACTTTCATTATGTAATTGGAACTAAATTTGGTTCAAAAATGTCCATAAGATATTAATAAATACTTTTAACTCAAATATTTATGTTCTTCTCATCCCTAATTTCAGCGGTTCTCAACCTGTGGGTTGCGACCCCTTTTAACTATATGGCATTAGGAAGGTTGAGAACCACTGCCTAATTTAAACCTAATATTCTAATTTCCATTTATATACTTAAGAATAAAATATTCAACATGACAGTTTGGTCTTACCAGAACCAACACTGAGCCACCCTAACTTACTTCAGACTCCATTTCTAAGTCAATCCTGTTTTCTAGATCATAACTTTAATCCCTTGCCTTGCCTCTGGTCTGGTCTCACTCTTAGAACCACTTCTTTGACAGCTTGCTTCTGCTACTTCACAGTAAATTTTCTGCCACATCTATCTTCATCTCAAGAACTTAAAACAGGAAAAATAGTGGCTGATATTTCCGTGGAGTTTCTCTGGTCCCCCAAAACTGGGAATTAGATGAGTGTCTGGCATTAATCCAAGATTCAGGCACACGGCTAAAGAGATAAAAAGTCACCTTAACAGCGCATGACTCCAGCCTGAATCATGTTCAGTATCTGCATCACATGACCATTCGTATGAATTACGTTAGTGTGTTCCAAACTTTCCCACATTTTTTTTGCAAGATCTGAGAACCACAAACAGTATTGTTTTCTTAATGTTTTCTTTAACCTGTTAAAAACACTTAGGTTTATTGTAAAGAAAACAATGTTGCTTTGGTAAGTAGAAAATATTTTCAATTGACATAAAAAAGACTTCAAGTAAAACATTATTCTAGTTAGGTTGCCTATTAAAGATCTGAGCTTAAGCCCTATTCTCAATTTGTTAAAAAAGGAAGATTGGTAAGGATTGGACATATCCTTAATGTAAGATTTTTCTACTTACTATAATCAGAAAGATGAGAAGATATTGAGAGGGTATTTTTCCTCAAAATGCTTCATTGTCATTTTAATTGTACAGCTACCTAATATTGCCTCACATGCCACCAATGTACATGTCCATATTTTTGGAAACTGGCTGACTTTATGTGTAATAATAATTATGATTAATTTAGCAAAGGTTAAGGGAAGGGCCTTAACAGCACACGTATCTCAGGGTATCAAAGGCATGCCATTGGAAGAAAAAATTATATGAAAATATCTATGTGCTCTGGGACAAAAATCTGAAAGAAACTTTGGAACTAAGAATCATGAAATTACAAGCTTCTCCAGCATCTGAAAGTGAGCTTAGGTGCATGAGCTCCATCTTGGGACACTAATATTTAGAAGAGGGATCCAGTCAATTATCTTTCAAATCAAATCCTAGGAAAATCTTCTAAATTCCTCCATGAACCAGAGCAAAAAAATAGGGCAATCTATTAGTAAGGAGAAAAATAATACCATCTTCAGTTTTGGCAAGCAGGAGTAGTATCAGCTTCTGGTGGTTCTGTTAAAGCAGGGGTCCTCAAACTTTTTAAACGGGGCCAGTTCACTGTCCTTCAGACCGTTGGAGGGCCAGACTGCAGGTCCTGGGACAAGTTGGCTGCTAAGCAGGACAGGCAGCAGCGGCAAAAACACCCTGTGGATAAATGTCCTAGGCGGGCTGCATGTGGCCCCCTGGGCTGTAGTTGAGGACGCCTGCCTGTCTTAAAGATTAAATGAATAATGTGTGTGAGGAAAATAATGAGAATTTGTTTGTCTTCTTGTATTTGCCTTTTCCTTCCCTAATTTAAGCTGATAGCAATTCTGCTTCCTTGCTTCAGGGCATGTTTGTGACCACAAGAAAGCAGAAGTTACTTTCAAAACACTTTCCTTCCTAAGTTGAAATGGCCACCCGCAAATTTTTATTCAATAAGAGTTTAGGGGATAGTTATATCACAAAGTTCCAAAGCTTCAGATGCTGGCGTGGTTGTGGAGAGAAGGGAACCCTTTTACATTGTTGGTGGGATTGCAATACAGCCTCTTTGGAAAGAAGTATGGAAAATCCTCTAAGAACTCAAAGTAAACCTTCCATTTGATCCCACAGTCCATTACTATGTATCTACCCAGGACAAAAAAAAACAAAACAAAAAACAACAATTGTTTTAGCATAAAGACATTTGCACTAGATTGTTTATTGTAGCACAATTTACAGTCTCCAAGATGTGGAATCAACCCAAGTGCCCATCAACCCATGAATGGATTAATAAACTGTGGTATATGTATACTGTGGAATACTATTTAACCATAAGAAGATGGAGGCTTTACATCTTTTTTATTAACCTGGATGGAGGTGAAGAGCATTCTCCTTAGTGAAGTATCACAAGAATGGAAAAGCAAGTATTCAATGTACTCAATACCGACATGAAACCAGTAGACAAACAAAGAGGTGCCCAGACAAGAGAAAAACTCAAGTTCAAGTTGGGGGAAGGGGAGGAAGGGAGAGAGATTGGTGTGCTCTCATCTAACAGATACAACGTAAGGGTACATGGCTTACCTGAGTGAAGAGCACAACTACAACAGGGACTTTACCTAATAAACACAAACAATGTAACCTATTCATTTGTCCCCTCATATTAATCTGAAATTAAAAAAGAGTTTAGGGCTAGTAATAGGATTGGAATTAATGTATGAGGATGCTAGGAATTTATTGACATTACATTTGCATGGCATTATAGATCAGTAAAAACAGCACTATTTTCTAATTTTGCTTTTTTCACTTTAGAAAAATGTTGATTCATAACACCATGGAATGTTATTTTTTATTTAGGGTGAAGCAAAAGAAGGAGAACCAAGTGGAGGGGTTTGCCCTAGCCATCTTGGGTACTGCCATGAGAAAGAAAAATTCCACACCACTGAGAATAAAAGGTGACAGCAAGATTCGAAAGGGCAAGGGAAAGTCTATGTGTCTCTGGAACAGTAGAGATTTGCCCCCGATCCTTGGAAGTGTCCCCAGAATGGGATAGCATCTCAAAACAAATAGCTGCTTCAGAGTGGCTGGGACATAGGCCTGGGAGTCCCACTAGTCAAACATAGTTGAGCCACAGACATGGCTGGAATGGTGGGTCTGACTGGCACCTGTTACATGTCAACCATTATTCTAGGTTCTGGGGACACAGGAATGAATGATACAAATGAAGTCTCTGTTGTCAATGAGCTGACATTCCAGTGAGGAAGGACAGAAAATGAACACATTTTAAATGAATGATTAAGATGTTGCTAAATGAAGTAAAGGGAAAGATTCGCATAAGAGAGATCCAAAAACAAGGTCTGAAGTTCCTGGCCGTTGGGGGGAGGGAAGAAGGAATTACTTTAATCAGGAAAGATCTGAGTTAAAGGTGTATCCAGGTTTTCTGGGACCTGATACTTGAACAATTTACAGGTTCTTTTTTAAGAAAAAGGATTTAAAGTGACAAATACTCAAGTATAGGGCCTTGGAAGGGCCATTCAAATGAGAGGCCGTGAAGTTTCACAGGAAGTCTGCCTGTAGCTGGAGGAGATAGTCAAAGAGACCATGAAGGTTAGGATGGATATTTCTTTTCTTTTCTTTTCTTTTCTTTTTTTTTTTTTGAGACAGAGCTTCAAGCTGTCACCCTGAGTAGAGTGCTATGGCATCACAGCTCATAGCAACCTAACCTCCAGCTCCTGAGCTTAAGCAATTCTCTTGCCTCAGCCTCCCAAGCAGCTAGGACTACAGGCGCCTGCGACAACGCCCGGCTATTTTTTGGTTGTAGTCATCATTGTTGTTTGGCAGGCCCTGGCTAGATTCAAACCCACCACCTCTGGTGTATGTGGCTGGCGTCTTAGCCGCTCAAGGATGTATATTCCAACATTAACTAATATGCAGGCACAAATGATGACCACAGCAGCACTGTGTGTGTATGATGTCAGAAACTTGGTATAACACCCTGGTGTAAGTAAAAGACAATTAAGAATAATATCAAATCTCCTAATGACCAGGTGGTAAAGTTGAAACTAAGTTCTTTACAAAAATATCATTCTAATCAACAGTATTTGGAGGAAAAAAGGCAACTAAGAAGGTGGAAAAGAGACGTAGAAAGGCTATGAGCTTGGAAACGTATTTTGGTAAAAAGATTGTACAGAGAGGAATGGTTTTGTGGGGGAAAGGAAATAATAAGTAGGAGACAGATGTGAAAAGAGTTAAAGATATGAAGGTGTATTTTTGATAAGGACAGCAAAAGGGAAAGAGAGTAGTATTGTATAGAAAGGATCTTGGGTGGCACCTGTAGCTCAAGCAGCTAAAGTGCCAGCCACATACACTAGAGCTGGTGGGTTCGAATCCAGCCTGAGCCTGCCAAAAAACAATGATGACTACCACCAAAAAAAAGCCGGGTGTTGTGGCAGGTGTCTGTAGTCCCAGCTACCTGGGAGGCTGAGGCAAGAGAATTGCTTAAGCTTAGGAGTTGGAGGTTGCTGTGAGCTGTGATGCCATGGTACTTGACCCACGGTGATAGCTTGAGGCTCTGTCTCAAAAAAAAAAAAAAAAAAAGAAAGAAAGAAAGAAAGAAAAAAAGAAAGAAAGGATCTTGTAGGGAAGATTTTTGTCTTAAAGTAACTGGTGTTTTAAAGGAAAGAAAATTTGGAACAAAAACAGAAAGCCCAGGTATATTGTTGATGGTCTGGGTAAGTCAAGAGAAGGTTCATGAAAGGGATTTGGAAAGAATTGTATGTGGTTAGGTTGGCTATACTTAAAAGAGAAATTTCTGATTTAAAAAACTGTCTGCCTCTTTTTTACCTGCTAAGTTACTGTCTAAATGGTGTATCTCAACATTTTCTCATGCTGAATCAGTGGGCAGCCCTTTTACTGTGGTTATCAGTAAAAGTCAGGATAGATGAGGAGACCATTTAAGCTAGGGGTAATGGGGAAGTGAATGCTCAAGGGTGGCATCCAGGGACAAGTGAGTGTCAGGCTTGGAAGGGAAAGGGTAGATAGTGGTGATGGACACTCACTCACTTGAGTATAGTAAGGGTGTCTATACTCATGCTGTCTCCAGCCCCCAGAATCTACTACATAGTTTCAGAGGGAAAATATGGGGCAGGAAGCTCTAGCCGTGGGAAATATTTCACTATCTATGGTTGGAACACCTTCAGAGGTGGCACCAAATTTTCACTGTCTATTGGAGGCATGCCTACAACAGATGGTACCAGGCCAAAGCAACAAGGCTGACATGATGGAACAAGGGATACCCTTTTCAATGGGTGGTCTATCCCTCTTTTCTCTTCCCAGAGACAACGGTGGGACATGGAGCTTCAATTCCTATAAATTCACCCCTGGGATGCCTGTTAAAAATTGGAAATCCCTTTGATTCAACAGCCTTTGAAAAAAAGAAACTTATATTTCTTTACATACAACACAGCATAGCTCTAATACCAACTGCCAGATGGAGAAAGCTGGCCCATGAGTGGGAGTCTTAAATATAACATAATTTTGCAGTTAGGTGTACCACCTGGTGCACATAACGTAACTTCTTCAGGGGAAATAGAGATGAGAACCCAAATAATTTTAGATCAAGCTATCTGGCTAAATAAAAATGTACCCTTGACCTTGGTAACAATTGAGGTCCAGAAAAAGGACTACTTTCCTTTCCTCTTGTGGTTACTTCCTTTTGTGGAACACTTAATTATAATAATTCTTTTAATGTTTGAATGATGTCTTTTTAACCTTGTGATTAAGTTTGTGTCTTCTAGACTCCAACAGTTTCACAGGAATCTTCTTTTAGCCTGAGGACTCCATTCTCTTCCCAGAAAAGAACCTATTCCTTTGTCACCCCTTGAGTCGCTGGACCTCTCGCTGCATTCACCTTCTATCTATGACCTTCCCATAAGGACCATGGCGCTTGAGGAACGCTGAGCCCCTGTTTGACTTGAAGCAGCTACAGAATATGGACCTTCACTCTTAATCCCCAAAGACTTTCAGGCTCCATGTCTCTCAGGAGGGAATGCTAGGCTAGTCAAGGACAAACAGGTGACAAGGAAGTGACTAAGAGCAGAGAGTGGGAACTGAATCGTAGCTAAGAACCACATTGCAGCTAGAACTGTTCCCTGGTGGGAACATGTATAGTAAAAAGTGACTAGTGACTTGAAATTGACCTAGAGCTTATTACCATCTAATTAGCGTAGCATGGGTGGAGCTTTGTGAAGGATTCTGGAGAAGTAGAAACTGTTATATAACCAGACTGTAACACAATCTGTTATATAACCCCAACCTGTCAATCACCCCAAAGGTGGGAAATGACAACCAGTCCTGCCCAGAGAAAGGCGGGACAAACTTGTAAGAGGCAACCTGGCCTCAGACTTTAGTCTTTCTCCACTTGTGGGGAATGACACGCTCCTCTCTTTCTGGATTGTATTTTCACTTTCCATTGCTTCCTTCATTTTTTTTTTTATTGCTTGTGATTCATTGAGGGTACAAATAATTAGGTTATACTGATTGCGTTTGTTAGGTAAAGTCCCTTTTACAATTGTGTCCCATTCCCGAGAGGTGTGCCACACACTGTAACCCTCATCCTGGCTCCCTCATTCTCCTCCCCCCAACTTAGTATTAGTAAATGGCCCTACTGCCTTCATATTAGAATTGAGTACATTGGATTCTTGCTTTTCCATTCTTGTGATTCTTTACTAAGAAGAACGTGTTCCACCTCAATTCAGGTTAATACAAAAGTGGCAGAATAGTATTCCATGGTGTACATATACCACAGCTTGTTAATTCATTCCTGGGTTGGTGGGCATTTAGGCTGTTTCCACATTTTGGTGATTGTAAATTGAGCTGTAATAAACAATCTAGTGCAAATGTCCTTACAATAAAATGATATTTTTTCTTCTGGGTAAATGCCCAGTAATGGGATTGCAGGATCAAATGGGAGATCTAATTTGAGTTCGTTGAGGATTCTCCATGCTTCTTTCCAAAAAGGGTGTATTAGTTTGCAGTCACAACAGCAGTGTAAAAGTGTTTCCTATTCTCCACATCCATGCCAGGATCTGCAGCTTTGAGACTTTGTGATGTGGGCTAGTCTCACTGGGGTTAGGTGATACCTCAGGGTGGTTTTGATTTGCATTTCTCTGATAATTAGGGACTATCAGCGTTTTTTCATATACTTGTTAGCCATTTGTCTTCTTTACAAAGGTTCTATTCATGTCTCTTGTCCAGTGATACATGGGATTGTTGGCTCTTTTTTGTTGATTAATTTGAGTTCTCTGTAGATCCTAGTTATCAAGCTTTTGTCCAATTCATAATATGCAAATATCTTTTCCCATTCTGAAAGTTGTCTGTTTGCTTTGGTTGTTGTCTCCTTAGCTTTGCAGAAGCTTTTCACTTTTCATTCTCCCTTTTAAGTGATAAACTAACTGTGTGTGTAAAATTGCTTCATGCCTTTCATCACTCCAACGTTAGCTCAACTTGGTACCAGTATTCACTCTTGACACTGGGAACCAAGGACTAGGAAACATCCAGATGAACTTAGAAAAATGACCTCGAGGAGTCTTTAAGTGAGATTCATTCCCAATCATACATGAAGAGCCTTAGATATACTTGATATGTAGTTGAGCTTGCATTCATTTTCTGTGGCTCCTATAAGCATACTAAAACAATATCCACATATTACCTCACAGTTTCCTAAGTCAGAAGCCTGGGTGGTCTTAGCTGGGTTCTATGTTCAAGGTCTCCCAAGGCCAAAAGCAAGGTGTCAGTTGGGCTGGGCTTTTATCTGGAGGCTCTGAGTAAGAATCTGCATCCAGTCTTATTTAAGTTGTTGACAAAATTCAGTTCCTTACAGTTACAGGAATGAGATTTCTGTTTTCTTGCTGGTTATCTGCTGGGAGTCATCCTCAAATACCAGTGGCTTCTCTCTATATCTTACCCCCTCTGTCTTTAAAGCCAGCAACAGTGTGTCAAATCATTATCACATTTTGCTTCTCAAGTTAAAAAAATGAATAAAATTTTGTCCTTTAGGTTAAGGTGTACAGTTTAGTGGAGGCAAGTGATACTGAAACAGATAACTTTAGTACAAGATAAGAACTAAATACTTAAAAAGAATTTATTAAGTGTCCATTCCTGCTACAAGCACTGTTTGTATGTATTACCTTACTCACAGGGTAAGGGAAGGGAGATAGACAAAAGAATGCATGGTGAGCTGTTGAAGCACAGAAGAGTGTACTTTGAGGGGCAGAGGGAAGGGGAGATAGGAGTGGCCCCTAGGTATAATCTTTGAGAGGGTAATGACACATGAACTCATTCTTAAGGAAGAGCAGGAACGAGCTGGTCATAAACATGGCATATCTATGTCCAGGGTGAGTATGCACGTGTATGGGGGCGGGATCTTGCATAAAGGCAGGAGGAGGAAGAGTTAAGCAGGATTGTAACAGAAAGCTTTAGGAAAGTCCTACAGGATACAAAACTGGAGGAAGAGAGGGTAACCTTATTGAGTCTTCCATAGAAACCAGGGGACATGTTTATCATAAAAATGATGGGGGATGATTGAAGGATTTTTAAAAAGTGTCACAAAGAATTATTTGAGTAGCTTCGATAGCCCTAGGTAAAATGTAAAGAAAGCTTAATTTCTCTTTGAAACTTTTCTTTCCTCCCCAAGCATTCATCCTGTGACTCATTCTTGGTATTAACAGACAACTAATCCTTGACATAAACTGGGAATTAATATCTTAGTTAATAAGGCTTAAAATATGACCCATTTCATTTTACAAGAAAATTCTCAGAGATGGAAAAGTCATCAGTGCAAGGACAAGCTGTTCAAACCCTCATATTTTTAGACTAGAATGGACGAGAGCATTCTCTATTTGGAAGGCGGGATTGGACGGCAGCTGGAGTTGTAGAGGGAAGCTAATGGGATGATGAGGGGTGTCCTGCCACTGTTCCCCTATTCTGGTCTGTTCATTCTGATAGCATCTTGGAGCATTAGGCACGTCCTACTGGATTGTCCCCAATTATGCTTCAGGCAAGCGATCTGTCTAGGCTAAATGACCCTGCAGTTTTCTTGGGAACTTACAAAGAACATTTATTTCTAACCCTACTATTATAATTTAAAGATAATGAATAAATGAGGACTTGGAACACTACCATTAAGACAATGGAGACTTGTCATTAAAAATTATTACTAAGAAAAGGGAAGGCAATTAGATAGAAACTAATATGTAGATACTCAGTTGAGTATATTAATGTAGATTCCAGTCTTTATATGACTGGAATCATCTGATATGTATGTACTTATACATACATATAAGCAGTGTAGTGGACATATTTTTTAAATTTATTTTGATTTCATCTGTTAGCTTCCCTTCTCTCTTCTACTAATAGTAATACATAGGATTTTGGTGGAGAGGGAAAGAGGCATTATTCCTTTTGTTGTTCATTGCACAGTCTTGGTTCTACCCATCAATGTTCCCTGGTCAGCAATAGATACATGCATGAACCAATCAGGGTTCTTGATTGCAAATAACAGAAACTGAACTGGCTATTTGTATTAGTTTTCTATTGCCATATTACAAACTATCACACATTGAAAGGCTTAAAATAACACAGAATTTGTAACTCATAGTTTTCATGGGTCAGGAGTTCAACATGTCTTAACTCAGGGTCTCAGGAGGCTGTAATCAAGGTGTTGGCCACTTGAGGCTGAGGTTCCATGCTCACCTGTTGGCCATATTCAGTCCCTTATAGTTGTAGAACTGAGGTCTTGTTTACTTGCTGGCTTTCAGCTCCTAGAGACTGCAATCAGGTCCTTACCATGACCCCTCCTTAGGCAGTTCACGTTGTGGTGTTCATTTTTCTAGACCAGCAGGAGAATCTTCTTCTAAGAAGGCTTTGGTCCTTCTTTTGAGAGCTTTTCCTGATGAACTCAGGTCCACTCAAGGGAATCTGCTCCCTTTTTTTCCCTTTTAATTATTTTTTTAAATTGTGGTAAGACACAGGCATATATGACATAAAATTTACTGTTTTAACCATTTTAAGCGTACAGTTCAGTGGTGTTAAGTACATGCACAGCTTTGTGCACCCATGGCCAATATCCATCCACAGACCTTTCCATTTTGCCAAACTGAAACTGTTTCCTAGTCCCCGATAATCACCCTTCCATTTCCTGTATGTATGAATTTGACTGTTCTGAGTGCTTCATATGACTGGAATCATCTGATATGTGTCTTTTTGCTTATTTAATTTGGCATAGTGTCTTCAAGGTTCAACCATGTTGTGGCCCATGTCAGAATCTCCTTCTCATGACGTATATGTACGTACCACCCTTTGTTTATCCTTTCATCCATTGATGGGCATTTAGTTTACTTCCACCTTTAGGCCGTTGTGAATAATGCTGCTATAAATCCAAGTATCACAAATATCTGTTCAAGTCCTTCCTTTCACTCCTTTTGTGTACAACCCAGAAGTGGGATTGCTGGATCATAAGGTCATTCTGGTTTTCATTTTTTGAGGGACCATCATACTGTTTTCTGTAGGGTCAATAACATTTTACACTCTCACAAAAAAAAATAATAGTGCTTTAGATTAACTTAAAATCTTATGGTTTGAGCCAGTAATTACATCACTACTTAACCTTTGCCACATTATACAGGATAACCTCATGGAGTGAAATCCATCAGGTTCACAGTTCCTTGACAGTTCCTCCCACACTCAAGAGGAGGAGATTATACATGGTGTGTGCACCAGAAACAGGGAGTCATCTTACAGTTCTGCCTACCACACTTTAATATGCAGAAAAGACATTTATGGAAAGGATGTTGGATGGTTCCAGAAGCAGTAGGCGGGGTGGAGAATAAACCCCAATAATGAGCAGAAAGAAATGTAAGGCAGGCAATAACAGACAGAGAAGATGACACAATATGAAAACAGATAGAATAACACTGTTGGTGCCACCAAGACGAGATAGTATCATGATTGTCAAAACAACCGTGGTAACTGCCTCCAAGAGTTCCCCAGTGATCTTCACCTCCTGTGTGTAGAGTTTTCTCATACTGCCTCTGTGTTGCTCTGCACAACCAATAGCATACAGTATAAATGATGGTCTATCACTGCCAAGATTAGATCATAAAAGACGCTGTGACTCCAGTCTTGGTTCCTCCCTCATTCCATTGCATCTCTTTCCCTAGGGGACTTGAACTGCCAAGTCTGAAGATACTTAGATAACTTTATGGAGAGGCCAACAGCCAAGTGAGTGAGTCTTCTAAGAAGCACTCTGACCCCAATCAAGCCTTCAGATAAATGATTTCAGCTCTGGCTGACGGTGAGCTAAGAACGGGGGTTTCCATTTTTAAGGGTGTTAAGCAAAGATGAATATGAGACAGAGACTACATGAGGCTTGTGGTATGTCAGCTTTTTACCACCAGGCCCTTTACAGATGATGTTCGTTGACCCTTCCATTAGCACTACTGAGGATAATCGTGCACTCTTCCTGAAGCTTGTAACATTTTCCCACGTTCAAAGTCTTTGGCATTCAAAGCCCAGTTGGTCAAGCAGAGGTCCCCAAACCCGGAAGAGAGAATGTCTAGCCCTGTTCAGCTTTGTAACAGGTGGGTATGGTCCTTCCTCTCAATAAGACTTGCACAGTGGGAATTTCTCCAAAATTGTAAAGTGCTCAGATGTGAGGTAAGAAACAATCAAGAAGTGGCATAACTTCATCTAAACCAATTAGCTTAGTTTGGCAGAGCATTTGGCAGACAAAATTGACTTGTCCAAATAATGGACAATCTTAAATAGACTGTCTAGTATTCCAGTTACCACCTTCTTTGGTCCCCATACTGCTTAGCTTTTTTAAGCTTTTCTTTCAAATTAGGGAGCTACCGCATATCCTCCCAACAAATTCATTTTTCTTGCTTAAAACCAGTCAGTTCCTATGCTGGCAGCAAAAGAACCTTACCTGACAATAATATTATCGCTATTATAGGCAGCTCATCAGAAAGAATTTCAAGTTTGATAAATAACATTTTATTACTCCAACATTTTTCTTCTACCCAGTGTTTTCTCTGTAGGAAATATTTCCTGATATTTCACTTTTTACAAGCAAATGGTATCAGAATATGCTTGTAAACACTGACATAATAATAAAGATGAACAGATACATGCTCATAAAATGTATGATTTAAAACTGTAAAGAATAAACATTCATCATTCCCTTTGGTTTCCCTCTTAACTCTCTAACTACTTTCCAGACTCCTCTTGTAAACCTTTTTTCTCTACCTGCACCTTACTTTACAGGATTTCACCTTTAGCTTTCTTTCGTTTTCTCTCTACATAGCTTTTCTCAGGTCCCCACCGCAAGGCCATATATTGCTTCTAAGTTCCATACCTATTTATACAGTTGCCTTTTGATGTGAAATATTCAAGGTTACTACATGTGATGCTGGATTTAATATCTTCGCACATAGACTTGCTTTGCCCCTTATGGTCTTTATTTCAGTTTATGACCAAGATCTACTTAATGTTTTGGGAAACTATTGAAGAGACATCTACTCTAGATGGTAAGGGAGGGAAGGAGTGGGGAAAGGGGGGGTGCTTCCAGGAGGAGGTGACACTTAAACTAAGTAACTAATCAGAGGCAGTTGAGTTGTTTCCACTCTGCAGAGGAATGAGGCAAAAGCACAAAGAAAAGGAACACCACACTTCTGAAAGTGAAAGTAATTTGAAATCAACGAAGCATACTTGCTTTTTTGGTAGAAAGGATGGCAAGAGATACGGTTGAAAAAATAGACAAGAACTAGATCATGATTGTATACTGATTTTATAGTAGTATTGAATATATTGGATAATGCAATGATACATTTCTAAACTATTAAGAATAGAGTATAAATGTCTTACCACAACAAATAAGTAAAGTGAGGATGGTTATGTTAATCAGTTAGATGTAAGCATTTCCACATTGTATATCAAATCAGCACATTGTACCTCATAGATGCGTTAATGTACACAGTTATGATTTAATAAAGAATTAAATAAAATAAAGACATAGATCATGAAGAATCTTTTAGGGCGTGTGAAGAAGTTTGGGCCTTGTACTGTCAAAATAGACTTCACAGATGTGACATGTTTGTGCCCCTGCCCTGAACACAAACCACTGTTGCTCTAGTATTGCCAATTCACTTCTTTTTGGCACCCTCTTCCCTATGCTCCAGAATCTGACCTCTACTTTTCTTCCAGAATGATTTTTTCTGTAGTAAATATCTGATATTCCTTCACTGCTAACAGTTTTTTAGTGACTCTCCATCATCTGAAGCGGAAGTAGCAATTACCAAGGCCCACAGGGGCCAGGCAGGTGGTATTTGTGACCACTGACTAGAGCAGCTCAGATGGGACTATTGCAGAGTGGTGACAGCACTGCCTGTCAAATATAGGAAAATGTGGCCAGAACTCCCACTTCTTTAAGAGAGGCTGAAAGTCCAGCTTGCTATATAATTTTTTTTCTTTAGATTTTAAATAACTAGTTTAATATTTTTAAGCATGGTATGAGCCAAAGGAACCACTTGTGTAGGTTGTGGGCAACCAACCCCCAGACACCATTTACGCTCCTAAACTCCTGGTAGACTGTTGCAGTTCTGCGGTGACAGCTGAAGACAGTCTCTGCTAGGGCAATGATGGTACAGATGGAGAGGAGGGGCCAGAGATAGATAAAGCTGAATGATTGATTGTGTGGGGTGTAATCACTGGAAGGAACGTAGAACATTTTCCTAGTGGATGATGGATGACAAGTTCTAATTTTGCTAAAAATCCTAATTGATCACATTGCCTAATTGCATTAATCGAATAGCTCTGCCTTTCCCAGGGACTGGCTTACTGGACGTATTTCACACATCCCCAGTAACCAGACATCTGTGAAGTATACATCATTCCCGAGCAAAACTCTAGGAAAGATAATTAAATGCAAAACGAATGGAGGTTTTAAGAACTTGGTGGTCACTAGGAACCTCTAAGATTCTTGAAACATGAACCATGTTAAATTAAGTTCGTTGGTTTGTTGCTTGTTTGTTTTGTTAAGAATGCTGGGCTGTCAGGTCATACAGAGAAAGAGTTTGAGAGAGGAAGCACACTTTATAAAATTTCTCCAAGCTGTTCAGCCTCGCTAGGTACCTGATAGTCATTGGATTTCTTAGCCTGAACATGCAATTTCTCATATTCTACCAGATTTCCATTTTTAAATATTCACCATGTTATCCTAGTCTCACTCTTTCCATTTTATTTTTGATTTTTAAAATTCTTTCATTTGCTTTTCAGTCCCTAATAGAGTAACAGTGTTTTTCTCTTTTACTTAATGGGCTCTAGAAACTTCTAGTTTTCCCAAACTAGAGTTTCATTAATAACTTTCATTTAAATCTCTACTATTGTTACACTCATTGTATATGTCTTTACCTCTCTGATTCACAATCCTTTTATTATAGATAAATTTCCATAACTATGGCATTCTTTCCATGTTTTTAATAGCTATTTTGTAGTTACTGGAGTAACTGAGCACAAAGAAGCTTGTACATGCTTCATTCACACCTATGAGGGTAAAAGAAGATAAAAAAGACATACTTTTTTTTTTTAGGACTGAGTAGGTTTGTGGAATGAAAGACATAATGAGAGGGGTGGGGTTATATTTGCCACACGTGTGGCTTATAGAAATGCAAGACATGGATAAACTGAAATTATAATGAGACTGACTTTATTCTTAATTACATCCAAGTAGGCAAACAGCCTCGATATTTCTGTCTGGGAAAGTAACTAATTTTCACTTCTCTCTTAGTATAGGTTAAAAAGAAACCTTGGCGTGGATAAAAAGGTCATTCTCCTGCTCATTTTCAAAAAACCCGCCACAATGTTCTAATCCCTCAGAAATAGGAAATGTTGGATGTCATCAAATTACTTCAGACATGAAATGAAAGCTTGGAAACGTGTCCCTGTAACTTTCATTCTTGGGTTTTTACTGTGGTATTCTCTGTGGTTTGCTTTATGTCCAAGTTCCTATCACAGTTCAGTTGTGTTTACTTCATTTCTAGAGGTGAAGGCTGACACAGTGGTTTTTGTTGTTGTTGTTGTTTGAAACAGAGTCTCACTTTGTTGCCCCCGGTAGAGTGCCCTGGCGTCATAGCTCGCAGCAACCTCAAACTCTCGGGCTCAAGTGTTTCTCTTGCCTCAGCCTCCCAGGTAGCTGGGACTACAGGAACCCACCACAACGCCCTGCTATTTTTTAGAAATGGGTCTCTCTCTGGCTCAGGCTGGTCTTGAAACTGTGAGGTCAGGCAATCCACTCACTTCGGCCTCCCAGAGTAGTAGGATTACAGGTGTGAACCACAGCGCCCAGCCTAGTGTTTTCTTGATTATAAAGATTTTTGGTATACTAGCAACTTAATTCTGAAGGCAAATGTTTCCTCTCACTCAAGTAAGAGAAATAAAAGAAGAAAATAGGAGAAGAAAAAAAGTAACATTTTGGAGTGGTGGAGCTATTTCACATCTTCATTATGGTGACATTCACACAACGGTATACGTTTGTCAAAGGTCACAGCACTGTACACAAAAAAGACTGAAACTTACTGTGAGTAAATTATCCTTCATTAAAAATTAGTGTGTGTGTGTGTGTGTGTGTGAGGGAGAGAGAGAGAGATATCACCTAAGTCCTAAGACTGTCAACGTGTCATCCAGGAAAAGGTCCTATGCCATATTCTCTTGGCACATTCATATTCTGATGGGAATTTCTCCAATATTTATGGTAGTGTTTGGTAATATTTATACAATAATAATAAATCTTACTGATATACCCTTCAATACAACTCAATTTAGCTTTTCTTCTCTCCTTTTAAAAACTTTCAAAGAAAGTAGTTCTCAAAAACCATTTTGCCTTCCCATTATTTGTTTCTCAGAAGTTTCCATTTAAATGTCTGCTAACAATATCAAACTGATTAATTGAGTGTGGTGGATGGCCAGCCTCCACAATGGCCCCAGTGACTCTTGCCTCATGGGCGTCACACTCCTATAGATATAAATACTCCCACAATGAAAAAGGCCGGCCAACGAGATAATGAGAAAATGAGAAGACTGTGTCTTCCTAGCCTCAGCCAAAGAACGTTAAAGTTTCTGCCTTGCTCTGAGAGAAGCCAGCTGCCCTGTTATCAGGATGCTCAGGTAGCCATGCAGATATGTCCACGTAGTGAGGAACTGTGGTGTGATGAGAGGGGGCTGTCTTGGAAGGGGTTCCTCAAGTTCAAGGGAAGCCTTTGTATCACTGATGTCTTGAATATAACCTCATGAGAGACCTACAGCCAGAGTCAGCTGGTTATGCCACTCTCTAATTCCTGACCTATAGACACTGTGAAATAGTAAATGTTTGCTATTGTTTTATGTAAGCTGCTAAATTTAGGGATAATTTGTTATATAGCGATAGACACAAAAATGTACTCGTATTTTATTTTTCTGAAATATATTCAAACTTAGATGTTCTAGAATACCATTTGCTGGGATTTTAACCTTAATGATATTAAGGAATAAAGTGAGAATGTTACCATTTATAGGTTTACATTAAGACTAATTTCTAGGACAATGAAGATGGCCAATAAATGATGGCTATGGAATATGTTTGTAGTCGAAGCCCTTGTTTGACTAAAAGGAAATGAAACCTAATCAAAGTCTCTTAAGTAAAAACAAGTTATGTTGAAAGAGGCCAAGGTGGGAGAATTGCTGGGTTTGAGACCAGTTGAGTAAGAGCAAGATTCCGTATCTACAAAGTATTAAAACAAAAAATTACCCAGGCATGGTGGTACATGCCTGTAGTCCCAGCCACTTGGAAGGCTGAGGCAGGTGGATTGCTGGAGCCCAAGCATTTGAGGTTGCTGCGAGCTACGATGACACCCTGCACTCTGACCTTGGTGACAAAACAAAACAAAACAAAACAAAACAAAACAAAAAGATATACTGGAAGGATAAAAAGCTCTCAGAAGTTATGTTCAAGAGGAACAGCTGCCTGTGGGAATTGGGAGGTTGCCAGGAGGTGTCCCCTTCCTCCTTTCCCTTATCTCTCCCTTTCTATGCGTCTATTTCTGTACTTCCTTCTTACCTCTCCTTTTCTCTTTCTGTCTCCCGCATTCATTCCACATCACTGTTTTAATTTTCTTGTTCCTCTTTTCTTGTCCTCCTCTCTCTTCGTTGTTTATTTCCTCCTTCCCTCTCTCCATCTTTCAATCTTACTTCCTTTTCTTTGTTACGCAGCCCCTTGTCTCCTTTTCCCTCCGTTTCTGCTTTTCCTATTTCCTCCCCCTTTTTTCTCCCCCCTTTCTCTCCTCCTTCCCTTTTCTATTTCTCCCGAGTTCTCATCACATATGCTTTCTTTGAATCTTTCTTACCCTTGTTTTCTGAAGAATGCCCGCTTTCCCCCCTTACTTCAGTCTTGGCCTCGGATCCACTCTAACTCCACTGCTAAGTGACATTTACAGGTTCAGGCCTACTATGTTTGACTATAGTAGAGATTGCAAATTGGCTATGCATAGCTGAATTGGCTTGCAAATATGTTTTGCTTGGTCCAGTCTGTACTTCTCCCAAGTTTAATTGTTGGTAATTTAATTGTTTTTAATTTAAAACATTAAAGTAGCATAGATTGAATCAAGCCTAACACCCTTCAACTCATCAGTGGTCTGGACTGTATCTTTGTATATTACAGATTAGTCTCATAGTGAACATTTATTATAATAAATTATGAAGAAAATATTAAATTTTATTCAGATATTTAAGAAGTCAGAAACATTCTTTATAAGTATTTCCATAAAATATTTGAAATATTGTGCTTAAAATGTAAGCTTGGGACATTTAGAAAATTTCGAGATGAGGACTATCACTTTTTCAGGTGATTTTAATGAAACATTAATTATACTAAATAAGGTCAAACTGTTAGCTTTCTTTCATTGTTTTAGATTTAGAAGAAAATCCATAAATATAAGATGTCCTAGCTTTTGATGCAGTGGAGTCCAACATATCTGAAGATGCTTCTGCCCTTAAAATTAAGAGTTTTAAATGATATGCAAAGTATTGGAGGTCTGAGTCAACATCATCCTGTATGCAAGCATGAAACTCGTTCAATTCGTAGCTAAAAGACAAATTCCCTGTGTCCATGAACATAAATTAGCACATTCTTATTTTCCCTTTTAGTTAAGAGTAAGAATGGATCATGTGAGTGTGTTTTCATTCTAAGGTCCGGCTGGTTCTAAGTACCTCTAGCACACTCAGTTTCTTCCATTCTCGTCTAGAAGCATAATATTCCTCATATGTGCATATTCCACAAGCACTTTTGGTCAATTAACCAACTGATACTGTAGTTTACAACTGGGACCCCATCAAACATAATTCTTTTCAAATGTGTTGTATACACTGCAATTATTTTTCAGGTCAAGGATGATAAATTAACACTCCCCAAGTACCTATCAGTGTTGTTTTAAATAATGTTTGTTTTCTGATTATAAAGCTAATTTGTTATCCTTGTAAAATTATCATTGTAATTTGTTATCATTGTAAATAATAAAAATGAAGAAGATGCTGTTATTTGGAATTCTGTTACCCATAGATGAAACAGCCCATATAGCGTCTGGCAAGAAGGAATGAGAGTTGTAAGAAACACTTGTATAGCTCTGTAATGAGACACCGTGGTGAAAAGGGCGTGGGGAGGGATTTGGCTCTCCTAACAAACATGGGAGCTCGCAAGACGAGAGCATCAGTGATTAGCAGTCTCTACACCTGTGGTGTAAGGAGGCACGGGAGTGTGTCTATAAGAGGCTGGAGGAGAAGGCGTTAGGAGCACGCATTCTATCACAGACCTGCTCACTCTGACTTTGTTGCTTCTCCTGTCTGCAGAACACCGGCACAGCGTCTCTCTACGAAAGACTGCTAAAGACTGCTAAAATGTATTCTTCTACTAAGACTGCTCTTCTCCCTCAAATACTGTCTTTCTCTCTCTCTCTCCCTTCTGCTAAAGCAAATAGCCCTCAGGCACCTAAGAGCAATTGTTCCCGAGCGAAGTAGCCTAGCGGTCCACGTCTGGAGCCTAGATAAGCCAGGGGCCTGACAGCTGGCCAGTCCCGGCCCCGACAAGTGGTGACCATGAAGGGACCTGACACATAGATTTGCTAACTGCTAACTTTTTGGTACAAAGAGTTTTTTCTATGTTTTTTCTTTGAATACATAAGCAGCTTTTGAAAATATTTATATTTTTCCATCTTTATCGGGATAGGATTAAATAAAAATCATACATATTGATGGTGTACAACTTGAGGTTTTGAGGTATATGTTCATTGTGAAGTTATCACCACAATCAAACTGGTTAGCATAGTTATCTTTTTTTAATTATGAGAGTGTTAACCTCCTAGTAAATTTCAAGTGTATAGTACAGTATTAATGACAGTCACCACGATGTACGTTAGATCCCCAGAACTTTGTAATCTTACATAACTGAAACTTTGCGTCCTTTGACCAACTTCTCCCCATGTCCCCCACCTTCTACTTCCTGGAATGACCATTTTACCTTGTTTTTTTGTGAGTTTGACTATTTTAGTTAGAGTCTACAGATAGGTGGGATCATACAGGGTTTGCCTTTTATGTCAGCTTATTTCATTTACTATAATATCCTCCGGGTTCATTCATGTTGTCCCCAATGGGAAGATTTCCTTCTTTTTAAAGGCTGAATAGTGTTCCATTCCCTTATACAACATATTCTTTATTCATTCTTCTGTTAATGGACATTTAAGTTGTTTCCGTATCTTGGCTATTGTGAATAAAACTACCACGACTATGGGAGTGCTAGTATCGCTTTGAGATGCTGATTGGATTTCTTTTGGATATGCTATGGTCTGAAATGTTTCCCAAAATTTATGTTTTGAAACTTAATACCCATCATGATGGCATTAAGGGGTGTGGCCTTTGGAAGGTGATTTTAATGAGGGTTCTGCCCTTATGAATGTGTTTAACACTCTTATAAAAGAGCTTGTGTTTTAAGGGGGCTCTTTCTTGCCCTCTGTCCCTTCTGCCATGTGAGGACACAATATTTCTCCTCTCCAGGGGATGCAGCTGTGAGGTGCCGTCTAGAAGCAGAGAGTACTGCTTCCTAGACACCAGTCTTGCCAATGCCTTGATATTGAACTTCTCAGCTTCCAGAATCATAAGAGAGAAATTCCTATTGTTTATAATTTAGTCTGTGGTATTTTGTCATAGCATGAAGAACAAAGATAGTGTATATACCTAGAAGCAAGATTGCTGAACTAAATATTCATAGTAGTTCTATTGTTAATATTTTGAGGAATCGCTATGCTATTTTCCCTAATAGCTGTAATAATTTCCATTTGTGCCAACAATATGCAGGATCTATTTTCTCTACATCCTTGACAGCACCGACAACTCCTTTGCCCTTTTGATACAAGCCATCCTTACAGGGATGAGATGATATCTCATTATGATCTGATTTGCATTTCTCAGGTGATCAGTGATGCTGAGTACCTTTTCACGTACCTGCCAGCCGTTGTATGTCTTTCTCTGAGAACTATTTGGATATTGGTTTATTTTTTTCAATGACAGTATTTATTTTTTTGATATATCAGATGGTTTATGTTTCTTATATATTTTCTTTTTTTTTCTTATATATTTTCAGTGTTGATCCCTTGTCAAGTACTTGTTGTGCAAATATTTATTCTGGTGGTTTTTAGAAATTCCACCAATTTTTTGTATGTTGGTTTTGTATCCTGCAACTTTATTAGTTCTAACTGACTTCTTTTATTCTTTAGGGATTTCTATATATAGAATCATGTCATTTGCAAACTAAGATAATTTTCTTCTGCCTTTCTGATTTGGATTCTTTTGTTTCTTTTCCATATCTAATTGTGTTGGCTAGGAATCCAGACTGTGTTGAATAGAAGTGGTAAGACTGTACATCTTTCCCTCGCAGTGACTCTTAGAGGGAAAGCTTTCAGTTTTTCCCCATTAATTTTGATGTTAGCTATGGGCCTTTCAATACGGTCTTTATTGTGTTGAGGTAAGTTCCTTCTATGCCTATTTTATTGAGAGTTTTTTAAAAATTTTAAATCATGAATGAATGTTCAACTTTGTCACACATTTTTTTCTTCATCTATTGAGATGGTCATTTGGTTTTTAATGCTTCCTTTTGTTAATCAGATGTATTATTGATTGATTAGCATGCAGTGAACCATCCTAGCATCCCAGGGCCAAGGTCATGGTGTTTATCTCTTTTAATTTTTATCTTCTTCAGCTCTGGGATTTCTGTTTTTATTTATTGCTTCTATCTTTCTTTATTGTACTTCTCACTTTGTTCATGTCTTGTTTTCCTGGTTACATTTATTTGTTTATCTATGTTCTCTTGTACTTCATGGAGATTCTTTAAGAAAATTATTTGAATTCTTTGTTAAGTAGTTAATAAATCTTCATCTCTTTAAGGTCAGTTACTGAAACTTTATTAGATTTCTTTGTTGGTATCATGTTTGCAGGATTCTTTAGGGTCTGTGTCCTGAGTTGGTGCCTATGCATTTGAAGGAACAAACATCTCTTTCAGTTTTTACAGGCTTATTTGAGTAAAAACTTTCTCCTCTTGGGTCCCTGGAGTAATGGGATTGCTTCTGGGATCCTGGTTGAGCACAGCTAGAGTTCTTTCAGGTAGTTGCTATAGATCTGCAGTTAGGTCCACAATTGGCAGGCCTGTTACTAAGAAGATGGGACAGCCTTTTCAACCCTGGTCAAGCATGGCTGGAGCCAGGTTATAGGGCCACTTCTAGGCTTGCAGTTGGGTCCACAGAGAACAGACCTAATAAAAAAGGCACAGATGGGCGTGGCTACCATTGGGCTCTTAGATGAACTGCTGTTGTGTCCCTGGATGGGTCTCTGAGTGGCCAGGCCTGCCTGTGGGACTGCAGTAGAATAGAGCTGGGTCACCAAGTCGCTTCATAGTCTATAGCTGGTTCCAAAGTTGGCTGGTCAGTTACCAATAGTATGGATCTTCCCTTTCTAGTCCCTTGTGGAAGGGCCTAGTGGCAGGACTGTGTCCAAGCATGACTAAAGTCAACTCCACAGGGATATAGGGGTCTTCTTGTCCATAGCTGGGACGTGGTGAGCCTGCAACTGGGGTGTGGGCCTGTTTTCTCAACATAGACCTCCTTGGGCTTGGGCTCCACCAAGGTTTTACAACCTTCTACCTGGATTCCAAAGTTCTTACAAGGGTACTTTTCTGTATGAATGGCTGCCAAATTATAGTTTTAGAGTGAAGGGGGAGGCCTAATCTGGGGATTCCCTATTCTATCGTCTTGCTCATCATCTATAGGCCTTTTTTAAAAAAAGGGAAAATGAGATCATGTTATACATACCATTTCATAACTGTCTTTTTCATTTAACCATATAGCATTGCATTTTTCCATGTCAATGAATATAAGTCAATAGTACATGAATATCATTCCATGTATTATATTTTATTTGACCAATCCTCTTCTGTTGATTTTTCAGACATTTTACAAACAGGGTATAGTTTGAATCATCATTCTTTAGAAAAATTCTGAAAAATGGAATGGCATAACAGAAATTTCAAGTCCAAGCATGAGATCAATAAATACTTACTGAGTGATCATCAGACCATCCGAGTGATTAGAGAGACAGAACTGTTGTTTAGTTCATTTGGAGTGGTTAGTCATATGAAGGTTTTCTTTTCTTTTTTTTTTTTTTGAGACAGAGTCTTACTATGTCAGGCTTGGTAGGGTGCCGTGGCATGACAGCTCACAGCAACCTCAAACTCTTGGGCTTAAGTGATTCTCTTGCCTCAGCCTCCCAAGTAGCTGGGACTACAGGCGCCTGCCATAACACCTGGCTATTTTTTGGTTGCTGTTGTCATTGTTGTTTAGCTGGCTCTGGCCGGGCTCTCAATCAATACAGGCATCGAGCCCATATGAAGACATTTTATAAATGTATATTTTTGAAATATTTTTAAGTAGCTTCATTGACAAATACTTTGAAATGCTCACTCAGCGATGAAATGTCTGAGAATCTCTGTGGTTTCAAGTTTTAGATAAATTCAATACACTGTTAACTATCAAAGTCTTGATATAAATATCTGCCATGAAGAAGTGCCAAATGACAGTTGTTTGTGGTTGATATTAGCAGCAAGATGAAAGATTAATAGTGTCCCTTACCAATGATAGAGTGATACTTTATAACTGTACTTTGGTTATCACATACCACAGGAAGTGGTAAATTTATACCAGAAACCAAAGCCTTTTTTGGTAACTCAAGGATCTCAGGCAAATATTGACCTTTTTACCTTTAAAGTGGTTACCCTGTTAAGTTTCACAGAAAGCTTTTTTGATGAACTTATACTCAGACAAATTCAGGAGTTCTTGAAAATATTATGCGAGGGAGTTAATACTGCATACAAGAACGTTAATATAATACGGTAGTAAGAGAGCTCATGTTCTTTGTTACTTTACAGCTTTGGATGGAATTCCCTTGTTCCTCTGGGATAAGTAATTACTACTTTAAGCATTTATAGTATTTTAAATGACATAATGCAAGCTTCCTGTCAATGGAAAGCAGTCAAAAATATCAGTCCTTCTTCCTAGTAATCGTAATGATGTCCTAGTCCTAGCTGGTACTCATTAATGCTATAGAGATACTGGTGTAAGTGTTGAATCTCAACGTATTAACAGTGACCAGTAAACTTTATTGCGTATTCTGATAGAGCTTAGTACACTTTTGTGTGTCATCAAATAAATGTGTAAAGCCACACAAAAGTATGAATTATAGGGTTTTAAAAGTAAGAACAGTTGTATTACTTTTCAATTGATCTAATAACTAGAAGTAAACTAAAAGGAAAATTTTCAATAAAGCCTTATGTTTCGTTATATAACTAAAACTGGTGCTTTTTCACTTATCAATTGCAAGTTATATTGTGCCCCTAAAACGTCTCCAGGACCTGGACAAGTAACTTAAGACTCCTTTTCTTCTGAAATCTCACTATCTTAGAGAATTCTTTACTTATAATTAAAGGCAAAATTTATCAACACAGATTTTTAAAAGTATAGATTGACTTACCGTGATTTTCTTGCTGTCTGTGTTTTTATATGAGCTGAATAAAAGAAAAATGGAGACAACCCCTTTTCCCCGAAACCATTTAAATTTAGGTTTCAAACTTAACATTGAAAGCAATATTAGGTTTGAACTAAAATATTATAAAGCATGTTTTAGAGACATTGGGGAAACTAATTCAACTAATAAATATTGAGCACATATTACAAGTTCAGCACTGTGTTGGGAATAGAAAGATGAATTAATGTAGAAGTTAAAGCTGGGAGGGAAGTTCGGGATAATGTAATACAAACCCCTGAATGGGCAGAGGAGGAAATTAAGACTCCCAGGAGATGAAGTGGCTTTCCCACAGTTAGTGGATAGGTGGTAGAGCCAATTTGGTATTCCTTACATTTCCTCTCATTGAGTGCTCCAAAGTTTCACAAAAGATACAGTTCTTACATTGGCTAGAGCTCTTGAGGCTGGGCTATCCCCACAAAGCAGGTCGAGAAAATTTCCGTGATAGTCAGCATCTCAAAATAGCAGCCGGTCACTGCTGCTTTGTTCCTAACTCTGGAAGAATGAAAGAAATTCTAATTATACAACTGGCACTGGCCAAATAGTTTCTCTCAACCAACACTGGAGGGCTAACTATGTGCCTGGCTCTGTGTTATACCCTAGGAATATAAAGTAGACCCCAAACAATCTTTGTCCTTAACGAAAGTAATAGTCCAATGGGGGAAGCAAACCTGTAGAGAGGGAACGGCAGGCCAATAAGAAAACGCACTCTAATTTTGTTTTCTTTTTTCATCACTATTTGTTAAAAGTATTTACATTGAAGGTATTTGGCCAAATACCCAAATCCTACTGCAACAATCCTCCAGGAAGTTTCCGTGGCAGGGATATGCAAAAGAAATGATGGTGGAAAAGCACAGCCAGGTTAGCACTTCGACTCAGACCTCACTACAGAGAAAGCAATATGATACAGTGAGCTGTAGTTTTAGAGAGCAGTTTAAATGATCTAATCTGGTTGGGTTTAAATGATCTTAGGCCAAGCCTCTATCTAACATTCAACATCTTAGATCTTATTCCGGTCACATAGAGAGTGGACCAGCTGATGAGGCCTCTGCCACTCAGCCGCCAGCCCTAGTCTTAGTGCTCTGATGGCCTGGAAGGGAGAGAATCAGAGAGGCCCCTATCTCTGATTTAATTAATTGATTAAGTTAATTAAACAAGCTTCTTTGGTCCTGACTAGAGTGCAGTGGCATCATCATAGCTAACTATAATCTCAGACTCCTGGGTTCAAGTGATCTTCCTGCCTCAGCCTCCTGAGTAGCTGAAACTATAGGCACTGTACCACCATGTCCAGTGAATTTTTTCTATTTTTAGTGGAGATGGGGGTCTCGTTCTTGCTCAGGCTGGTCTGGAACTCTTGAGCTCAAGTGATCTTCCCACCTCCACCTCCCAGCCCACCAGGCCTGGCCCCTACCTCTGATATTTTAATAATTGAAAATCCCACCCACGAGAAAACATGGCCTTATCAATGGCTTTAAATGTAATCAATTCCTTCTCTCCATTTTGATAGTTTGGTGACCTTGAGTAAGACAGTATTTCCTCATACTCTTTTCCTTCATAGTGCACGATAATCTTCTTGCAAACATCATTTAAATTTTATTTAGGCTGGGTGTGATGGCTCATACTTATATCTCACCACTTTGGAGACTGAGGCAAGAGGATCAAGGCTGAAGGATTGCTCAAGTCCAGGAATTCAGAGACCAGGTTTGGCAATATAGTGACACTTCACCGTTATTAAAAAAAAAAGTAGTTGAGTGTGGTGGTACATGTGCCTTTAATCTTAACTACCTAGGAGGCTGAGGCGGGAGGAGCTCTTGAACTCAGGAGTTCAAGGCTGCAGTGAACTATGAAGGCACCATGGCACTCTAGCCTAGGTGACAGAGTCAGACTCTGTCTCTAAAACAACATTATTGACAAAATCTTTCTTTTCTAATGATAACAAATTTGGGCAAATCCTTTTCATTATCTCCTATCATCTATTATATCCAGCTTAAGCATTAGTGGCCAACATATAAGGTGCAGACGAAAATAGTATTTATTCTTCATTTGCTCTCCTGAATCAAAAGAGAAGTTGAAGGCTGGTCACAGTGGCTCACGCCTGTAATCCTAGCACTCTGGGAGGCTGAGGCAGGCAGATTATTTGAACTAAGGCATTCAAGACCACCCTCAGCAAGAGTAAGACGCAGAAAAATAGAAAAAGTTAGCTGGGCAGTGTCGTGGACGCCTATAGTCCCAGCTACTTAGGAATGATCAATGAGGATCACTTGAGCCCTAGAGTTTGAGGTTACTGTGAGCTGTGATACCATAGCACTCCACACAGAGTGACAGAATGAGGCTCTGTCTCCAAAAAAAAAAAAAAAAAAGAAAGAAAGAAAGAAAGAAAAATGAGGATTTGAAAATTTGAACAAAGGAGTTAACCGTCCATTTAGAGCTTTAAGTATTGTTAGATGGATCATGAGAAGTGAAACATTTCAAATGACCACAGCTCTATAATTCTACTGTGAGCCCATTTCTATTTTTAAAGCTCATTTGCCCAGTTAACCTTGGCATTACAGAAGAAGTGGACTGTCTGGCACCATCTGATGATTATCACAGATGGAAGGACAACAGAAAGCAACATCATGGCAAGTTGAGTCTTAAAAGCTTTCTTTTAATTTTATCTTTCTATAAATATGATCTGAGCCACCCGTAATACAAAATACTTGCTTTTTTGAACTTACCAATTTTAATGACGTTGGGCTCATAAATTTTTGCATGTCAAAACTTGGTGGTTCTCCCAAGCCTTCATAGTATATTCTTTCATAAAAACATGCATTTAATTAGCTTGTGTATCAGATGAAAATCTGCAGGTAAGTTAATCATTTTATGTAGGTGCTCGATTCAATTCGATGCACTTTGATGGTGTGCCTGTTACACGCCAGGCCCTGTGCCAGGGACTGAGACTACAAAGAGGTGGAAACATATTCCTGCTCTCTAGGAACTCACACTGTGTAAAGGCAGATGGACTGGGCAGGTATAATAAAATATTGGCAAATGCTATAGGAGCAGGGGAGTGTAGTGCTGGAAGGAGGCAGAGCACAGAGGCATAATTCTTCCTGGGTGAAAGGGAGAACAGGCCTGGAGAAAAGCAGCTACTGGGATTATTGCTGCTTCAACACGGCACAGTGCTTCTTGAAATTCTGATTTTACACCCAGGTCCAGCTGTTTCTTCTGTCCTCTTTCCTGAGTATTTCAAAACTCACAATCCTCTATGTATCTCCACTCTTCTGTTTTTCTTCTTGGGCTTCTTGCCCTCTTCTTCTCCAGCCAACTACCTACTTCATAGAGCAAACTGTTTCTCTCCTCCCAACCACCTCAGCTTTCTCTGTCCTTTCCCACCCCTCACACCTGCTATTTCCTATGAAGACATCCTGGCCACGGGTTCGAAGCTTAGACACATCC
The DNA here is from genome assembly GCF_000181295.1 of Otolemur garnettii. NCBI lineage: Eukaryota > Metazoa > Chordata > Mammalia > Primates > Galagidae > Otolemur > Otolemur garnettii. The sequence continues at coordinate 38,023,366 of NW_003852402.1, read as the reverse complement.
GTCTGGGCTCTGGATCACGAGATCCCCGCTCTTTGGGGAATTTACCACATTGATAGTTTCCTCTCTTTACTGTAATTCTGTTCTTTCCCTTTGACTTCTTCTTTGCATTCAGATATTCTCAAATGTCATCTCGACAGAAGTAGTAAAAAATATCTCTTACTTCAGTCACCCTGTCTTTCTCTTTTCTGTCAAGCTCTTTGACAAAAGAATCCACCACTTACTTCCATGATGACTACTCTTTGGATATTATTTCCATAATTCACTGAAACGTCTTTGACAAAGAACATCAATAATTTCCCATCAAAATCAATGCTCTCTCTTCAGTGCCAGTCTTACCCCTTCTGTGTCACTTTAGATAGCTGAATACTCCCTTCTTAAAATTCCTTTAGCTTCCAAGACATTGATCTTCCCGTATTTTTCTTTTCCTTTTCTATTTCACCTCCTTAATTGTTTTCTTTTGGCTTTCCCACACATCTTAAGGAGTGGTCGTTGGCTCAGATGGTGAAGATGGATGGTCTTTGAACACCACCCAAATCACACGGACTATACGTGGTATTAGTATTACCAAGAGAGGGAGGACATGATGCTAGGTCAATCCATCTATCTTGTCTCTCTATCATTACTTAATTAATTTGTCTGCTTATTACCATGGGGGGGGGTATTAGGCTTCCTCTGTAAGCCCAGAATTAGACAGAGCCCTTAGTGTGCCCAGTGAGACTTTTTTACTTCCCAGCTAAAGTAATGGTCTAAAGATGGGAAATGAGACTCCATCATAGGTCTTTTATGAGAACTACTGGCAAAGAAGAAAGCAAATTTCTGCTGTACTTGAAGTTGGGGGAATGTGTGTGCCCAGGGCTGCCAGATGCCACGGAGGGAAAAAGCCTTCCTGAATGAAGCCAATGCTGAACGGAGCAGAGTCAGAAGACGGGAGAAGCCACATTGTCACAGTGTCATTGTGGGAGCTCAGAAAGATCCAGCTGGTCTAAACTAGTCTAAATGTCTTCTGTTTTTAAAATTGGAATCACAAAGAAAAAAAGTCCTGTCTAATAGTCTTCCTGTTTTCTAGGCCCTTGTGGGTGGTTCAAGAACCAGCAACATTGTATGACTTGGGGGCTGTTAGAAGGCAGAATCCCAGACTCTCCCTGGGCACAATGAATCAGAATGAGCATTTTAACAGGATTCTTCAGGAGATTGACATGGACAGTGGAGTTGAGGACTACCCTACCTGGATCTAACAGAGATTTTCTGTCTGCTCCTTGTTCAGTTCTCTATGGTGGTTATTTTTACCTGGGCAGGGAGACGATATCCCAGGGACAGCAGAAGAGAATGTCCTGGGGTCCTTTCTGAGCAGTTGAGAATCACTGCTTTACTGGTTCTGCCCCAAGTTTTTATATCTACTCTGTGGCTTTGCCTTCCAAATGACGCCTACCAGAAATCTCAGCTGAGATGTTCCAGTGTCTGACATTCGATTCTAAACTCCAGTTCTCCCACCCTTCCTTCCTATATGCTCCCCCCTAACCCCCTGCAGTGAATGACAGAGCTATTCTGCTGGTCCTAAGTATGCGTTCCTTACCTCTCCAGTTGACCCCTCCACTGCAATCTGCTTTCTGGGACTAAAACTTGATCTGATGTGATCAACGACCTTCCTGTTGACAAGTAAACCACGTCTTACTAAACCTCTCCTGAGTACCCGACTCTCTTGGCCATTCTCTCCTTCTTGTAGCTCTTTCCTTTCTGATCTTCCTTATCTTTCTGGATATGGCCCACTTCTGGTTTTCTTGTTATTTCTGTGGCTTGATCTTCTTTTTTTCCTTTATTTTTCTTATACGACCTGCTCCTTCACATTGGTTTGCCCCAACTATTGTAGTTCTTTTCCTGCACAGCATTTTTCCCTGAAGATAACTTTTATGGTTTTCTTTGATTCCTTAACTGTCTGCTACTTTGAACAATATGAAATTAGCACTTTCATATTTCAAAATAATTGAATATTGGCATTATGAGATACAAATTAGTATGTTCTGTGTACTAACTGAAACCCAACCCCCTGCCAGTTACTTAGGTAGCTCAACTCCTAGATGAATGAAGTGTTCATTCATCATCTCCAACTTCTGGACAGCTTCTGATGAATGAAGTGTGCTTTTCATTTTCATCTTCCTGAGTTGTCTCTCCTAGAGACTCTGACTTGCTCCAATTTGGACTGGTTACCGGCTTATGCTGGAGGCACCGCTGTCACCCCAGGGTTTCTATTCATCAGCATCCAAAGATCTGCTTCTTATCTCCTCTGACTTTCAACTTCCTCAGTTTATTCCCTCCTTGGGGGGGATCCCATCTTCCGATAGCTTCCTGAGAAACAGTGCATGAAAGGAAAGGTTTTGAGAACTTGCGTACTAAAAATATCTTTATTCTGCCCTCACAATTAACTAGTTGGGCATGGAATATAACTTTATGTTCAAAATGATTTTCTTTATAATGTTGAAGGCATTGTCACAGTGTCACCTAGCTTCCTGTCTGCTGTGGAGAAGCCCACAGCCGTTCTGTTTCTTGGTTTTTTAATTTGTTATTTTTTATTTGAATAGTTTCAGAGGGTACACATGGGTTTTCATTACATGGATAAACTGCATAGTGGTGATTTCATGGCTTTTAGTGTTCCACTCACTAAATAGTATACATTGTATTCAATAGGAATGGTTTGTTCCTTCCCCCACTTTTCCCAGTCTGAGTCTCTAAAGTCCAGTATACCACCTATGTTAAGTTTCCACTTATAAGTGAGTATATGTAGTGTTTGTTTTCCCAGTCTTAGGATATTTCACTTAGGATCGTGGTTTCCAGTTCCATTCAAAGTACTACAGACATTATTTCATTCCTTTTTATGGTGGAGGCCATACTGTTTCTGATACTTTGTTTCTGCCCAGATATTTTCTTCCAGAATCTTTTCTTTTCCCTAGTGTTCTAATTTGATGATGTTGTGCCTTGGTGGGTGTGCATTTTCATCCGTGGGACGGAGGACTTCATAGATACTCTCAGTCTCACTTGCCTGGCTTGGGTCACACACTGGCCCATAGCCACTTAGATTATAGTGTACTCTACCTGGCGAGTTTGAGGTCATTTGTCTGTCCCTGGAACTGATAGTTCATTGGGGACACACGGACTGATAATGTATGAAGGGTGGCTTCCCAAAGAAAGTCAGGGTGCTGTTACTAAAAAAAAGCACAAAAGCTTGAGCAGGCAAAATTAGAGACATCCACTGTGTAATGTAAACAAGCTCTCTGTTTATGTGCAGTTTGACAGAAGCCTGACCTATAATCAGGATGCCCAGTTTTGAATGACTGAATTTGCTGTTGTCCAAATCATCTGAATGGCATTCAGAGATTCAAATTCACCATTCCAAGAATGAAAGTCATGATAAAGTGTAAATTAGTGTCTTGTGTTTTGCAGGAAGCACATTAAGTTTTCTTAATGTTTTAGAAAATATGTGAAAATGTCCAATGAAAGAGAATGTGCAGATGCAGCTATGCATGTATTTATTCCCTAAAGCCTGGAAATAAGCATTCGTTTATGTAGTGCTAGTTTATGAGGTAGCCAGGAGCCAAGTTGTTTGCGGGAAAGAAACGGGACCACATTCCCAGATTAGAGCAGGAACATGTTTACTGCTGTCTCTGGCTGCAGCCTGTCCGAGGAAGCCCCCAGTCCAACTGAAGTTTTGAGGCTCTGGGTCTGGTTGAGTCACCTGGCATATCCTAGAATAGAATTACCTCTCCGTATTAATAGGGAATGAGAATTCATATTAAAGACAGACAGGACATGTCCTCAGAACAATAAACTTCACAGACAATCAGTAATACTTATTTGAAAGGTTGAGGTAAAAATGATGACTAAAGTTGCATATAAATCTTCCATAAATGCAAAAAGCTCCATTATAAGGATTTATTTTCTCCATTTTATAGGCAGTGAAACTATTATTAGTTTCACTTATAATACATAAGTCAAAGAGGAAGGCCTGGTGATCATCACTGCAATAACAGGCATTTATGGAAACTTTCTATAGATAGACCCTCGAAATAATAGTGAACGTGCATAAATAACATAAAATAGTAAACATCAAGTGTAAGCTAGGATAAAGTGCCTTTCACATAGGGTTGTCAGATATAATACACTTGCCCCATTAAACTTTTAGGCCAAAACCAATGAACTTTTTAGTGTAATTATTTCCCAAGTATTTCACTGGACATACTTCTACTAAATATATTTGTTGTTTATGAAAACCGGTGTTCTGCATTTTTGTATGCTACACCTGACAACAGCTATCATACTGTAGTGACTTAATTTCATACAGAAACACAGAGAAGATTATCAGAAGCTCTGCATGGAAGCTGAGACTGGAAGGAATTGCTACCAAAGTTCCAACTGGGGAGGCCATATTTCCTTTAAATAAATTCAATTCAATTTGAGCAATATTTATAAAGTAGCTTCTACCCCAGAGGGAGACCCTGGTGCTAAATATACAGAGATGAATAAGCTATTTTCTCAAGTTTCTCGAAGGTCAAAAAATTATTTCTCACAAGAATTCTATGATGTGAGAACAGTTATTATCTCCATTTCATAGCTGAGGCAGGAGCGGCCTCACAGACCATGTAGGTCGTGTACATGAAGGGGCAGGCCAAGAGAAAGGCAGTGAGTACAGGGGGACAGCCTTGGAGTTGGGGTGTAACAGTGAGACTGTGGCAAGCTGGGAACGGGGTCACCTGTCTCCAGCACTTTCTGTAGAGTTCAGAACTGACAAACTATTTTTCTTTCAAGGGAAGATGAAAATCCAAAATTTTAAGTGAAATTTTCTCAGTTTTCAGCATTAGCAACTAAATTGAAAATACACCCCTCCTGCAGTATCTGGGTAGGGGTAGGAGGACTGGATACGTGACATCAGATATCAAAATCTTCAAATGCTTAAATCTCTTATGTAAAATGATGCAGAATTTGCAAATAGCCTACACACCCTTCGCTGTACTAACTCATCTGTCTCTAGTTACTTAAAATACCTCATGAAATGCCATGTAAATGGTTGTTACACTCTATTGGTTTTTAATTTGTTATTTTTCTATTGTTGTATTGTTATTTGGGGTTTTTCCTCCCCTTATATTTTTGATCCTTGGTTGATTGAATCTTTGGCTATAGAAGGCCAACAGTACTCTACTAGCTGACCAAAGTAGAAATAAAATGATTGAGCAAACAAAGCACATTATTTAAGCCCACACCTTGCTTCTGAGCAGATTTTGCTACCAGATACAAATACGTTTTTCAAATTGAACCTGAAAAATGTCACTGAGCAAAACCTGCTGCATAATAGCTGGCCCAAATAAGTATATTTCTCCAGCTTAAAACTAAATTGTCGCAATATATGACAGTTAATCCTAAACTTGAAAATTTGAGTGGCCAGTACTCAAAGAAAACTGCTCCTGTCCTAAGGAGTACTGTTTCTTAAGTTTCTTAACTTCACCTTAAGAAATTACTGTTATATCACATTTACTCTTATGAATATGTGTGTACAGATAAAAGCGTTTGCATGAAAGAGGCGCCTGTGCCTCAGTCGGTAGGGCACCAGCCCCATATACTGAGGGTGGCAGGTTCAAATCCGGCCTCGGCCAAACTGCAACAAAAAAATAGCTGGGCATTGTGGTGGGCACTTGTAGTCCCAGCTACTTGGGAGGTTGAGGCAGGAGAATCACGTAAGCCCAGGAGTTGGAGGTTGCCGTGAGCTGTGACACCATGGTACTCTACCGAGGGTGATAAAGTGAAACTCTGTCTCAAAAAAAAAAAAAAAATAGCCAGGTGTTGTAGTGAACACCTATAATCTCAGCTACTTAGGAGGCTGAGGCAAGAGAATCACTTGAGCCCAGGAGTTGGAGGTTGCTGTGAGCTGTGATGCCAGGGTGACAGCTTGAGGCTCTGTCTCAGAAAAAAAAAAAAGAAAGAAAGAAAGCATATTTACCATTACCTGCAGAATGCTCTGATAATGTTTATTCTATTTCGTATTGCTTACTACAGACTGAATTGATTTCACAGCCCACCAATGGGTGATGCCCAAGTTGCAAATCTTTGCTACTGAAAACAACTTTTCCTCCATAAGGATGGTATTACTTCAAGATCTTAGTTGCATTACAATCCTTATCACTCTGAGTGATATAAAGTATAAAATGATCAAGTACTTTATGTTCAGTTCCTATTATGAGAACTCTGGTACTAAGAGTGATTCCTACATTTAGTTATGGTCTAGTTGTTTCCCTTGCAGATTAACTCCATCTCCATAGGGTGATGACAGCAAGACAGCTCCTTTTTTGTAACTCAAAGAGGGCAGGAGGAGGATGCTTTAGTCTTCCATAATGCTCAGCTTAGTTATAATTTGTAGCTTTGATTGCAATGCTGTACTATAGCTTGAAATTCAGGTCATAGGTTACCAACATGGCTGATTGTCAAGATTTTCTGGACAGAATCTTACTCAGAAACATATTTTTATTTCTCCTTTGACTGAACAGTCCTACTTCTAAGGATCAACTCTGGACACTTATTGGTGGATAAAGTGTGACATTGTCACATTTTATTATGACACAGTTATAAAAATAATGAGGGCGGGGGATGGTGGCTCATGCCAGTTATCCTAGCCCTACAAGAGGCTGAGGGGGCAGGATCTCTGGAGCTCATGAATTCGAGACCTGAGGAAGAGTGAGACCCACGTCTCTACAAAAAGCCACAAAAATTAGCTGGGTGTGATGACAGCACCTATAGTCCCAGCTACTTGGGAGGCTGAAGCTGGAGGATCACTTGAGCCCTGGAGTTTGTAGTGAGTGAGCTATGATGACATCACTGCAATCTAGATGACTCAAAAAAAAAAAAAGAAAAAAAAAGGGCTGAGGGAGATCTCCATGATATATAGGGTGGGGCTTGGTGGGTCGGAGGGGAAAAGGAGTGACGTGAGACTTAGAAATTAAGTGTGCCTTTTTATAGTTCTGATTTTGAATCATGTAAATATTTTACATATTAAAAAACACGAGATCAATTTAAAAAGAAAAAAACTCTACAATTGAAACCAGAAACAAATAAGCCTTACCACACATCAAGTTACAAAGATAACCACACAAAGGAAAAAAAATTATTTCTAGTGAAAATTTTGAATGTAATACTCTGTGCATCCTTAGTGAGATATAATCTAAGTGGCCAAAGCCCACTCGGAAGTGTTAAGTGTCAGGAAACTTACACATCTCTTAGTGATTTTGACTGTTAGTAATAACTCCAGTGTTATATTTTAAACTCATTTTTGCACAGGTTTTTGTGGAAAATAAGAAGTAAATGTTTTAAGAGACAAGATTTTCAGTGAAAGAAAAGGATGATGTGTGAATATGAAATCAAATGATTTAAGAAAAAAATTGTGTAATGTTAAATTTGAATTGGAAATATCTCTAAAGGAACCAGGCTTCCTTAAAGAAATGGCTACTTCCAAGTCTGAAGCGCGTGGGTGAAAATAGAACCTGCACTATCTTGTGCCAGGAAGCAAGAAAGTCCGCACACACAGGAACCAGCTTGAGGCCGCTTCCATTGACCAAATTTGGAACAAATTAAACATCTCAAAAGAATAAATGATTATAAAACATTGAATAAATAAAAACCCATGAGTTCTAAGAAGAGAGAGAGACAAAATTCATTTGCTACCAGTGGAGGTGACGTTTATATCAGCATCTTATTCTGGAAATAGGTAAGAAATTATTTATCATGTCATTTCTTGAAAGAACTGTGGAAACTGGTCCCTGTGTGAAAGTTCTTTTTTTACAAAAGAATGTCGGCTCATTTATTTGGAAGAAATAATAGAACTGGAAAAATGATCATTTTGGAATCTCTGCAGAAAGAATTGGGTTCAAGCCCAGATAATCAATAGAGACCCAAATCACTAGGTAAGAAGGAAGATAATGCATATCCTCACAGATTAGTTGTTAGCTACCAAGCTGGGGAGGCAGGACACCCTAACCTTTACCGTGGAGATACCTGATGACCTAACATAGTGATCAAGCCTGGTGTCACCCACAGACAAGTCGAAACTATTTAGTTCCTGTTCTGTCATCTGATGACAGTGTCATTAGGAGGTATCCGTGCCAAAAACGTGCAGCCTAAATCTCATCAAGCTTTACACCCAATTCCCAGCCTGTAAGAAAAAGGAGGATTAAAAAGAAAACAACCAAACAAGTTAAACGACACCAGGAAGAGACAGGCCTGATTGCTGAAAAGGCAGCATTTTATCTGTCCCTAAGAGACATCTGAAGCACCTTTCAGTTTGAAGGTGCATACGCTTGTTTCCCTCAGCTCTTCCTGAAAGACTTGCTCCTGCCTAAGGATAATACACGGATGCTGCCGATCCGGGTTTTATATCCAACTAGACAAGGATATTCTCATGCTATGCAGAGGAACACTTCCAATTTCAACATGAAAAAGCGATTTAAATTTAAGAAACATTGAGCTCTACCTAAAATTGGAGACTTTCTAAATAGAAGAAGGAACTGTTTTTGTCTAAATACGGGCATTTTGATTGCTTGATTCCACTGATGCTTTTTGCTGCTGCTTGCTACATTAAATTCTCGCTGGGCGTGCACTGGCCTTCTTTGCCGTGGAAGTAAATTAATCTCTAACGTGGATTTTAAAAATGTTCTTCTTTAGACTTCTAACTGGGCATTTTTCGTTGATGCTGTTATATTGCTGTGGCATTTTGGACTTAGCAAATGGCATTAAAAAATCACCTTTCTTAAATTATGTCTACGCTTAGGCACAATAGCAGAGCAGTGTATGATTCATTCCTTCCCTACGAAATGGAGAGAGCTTCTACTAAGAGCTTCTTCGGTTTGGAGGTGAGAGAATCAGGGAGAGGGCAGAGCAGTGGAGTCCTGTTTTTGAGATAGGAGAAAATTCAGGCTCACACTTTCAAAGCTGCCAGGCAGCAGAGCTTCTGAGCAGAACGGCCCTGTTTTTGCCACTGGCAACTCCACCCTTTCTCTTCCCAGAAACAACCTCCAGTTTCCTCTCTTTTAGGTTCTTATTTTCTTTCCCTACTGGTTAGCGCAATTATTACTGTTACATAATAACTAACTAGATTTACTTGTATACTTACTATCAATCAATTTATCTGCTATTCTTGCTATACTCATGTTAAATCTTAAGTGGTAGCATTTATATCTTTTATATGTGAGTATAAGAACTAGCTTAAAGGTAGAGAAAAATGCTTCCTTTGCTGCACAGGTGAATTGAGTAGCTGGGAGTCTTAACAATAGTTCACCTTTTGGTCTGAACTCTTTATGTGTAGCTGCTGGACTTACAGCATGAGGATCCCCTGGGAATCAGTCAAAATGCAAATTTCCAGGCATCATCCAACCTTCTGAATTAGAAACTGGGGATGGAGCCCAGACCTATGTTTTTAAAACCCTCCAGATAATTTCTTTTGCACACTAAACTTTGGAAACCACTCTAAGCCACAAGATGCCCTGTGTTCCTTTATTAAGTCAGCAAGCATGCTCAAGCACATTCTGTGTATACAGAAATAATGTAACAACCTCTGTCCTTAGGGTAGTAATATGCCACAAAGGGAAAACAGTATTTGCCACACAGGGAGAACAGCATTTATGCAAAAAGCTATCACAGGCCCTTCTGGTAATCGCTTTTCTCTACCTCAGGGTGTCCTCAGCTTAGGGCCCTTAGGTAAGGGTGGGTAAACCATGTGAACCAATGGCAAAGAGGCTAAATTGTAGAAAAGAACAGATCTGGATGTGGTCAAAGGCAGTGAGTTTTCAGACTCAGAGAAGACCTCAGCCGGGTTTGGTGGCTCATGCCCATAAGCCTAGCCCTCTGAGAGGCTGAAGCAGGTGGATTTCTTGAGTCAGGAGTTTGAGCCCAGCCTGAGCAAGAACAAGACCCTCTCTCTACTAAAAATAAAAGAAAAATTAGCAGGGCATTGTGGTGGACACCTGTAGTTCCAGCTACTTGAGAGGTGGAGGCAAGAGGATTGCTTGAGTCTAGGAGTTTGAGTTTGCCGTGAGCTATGATGCCAGGGCATTCTACCCAGGACTGCAGAGTGAGACTGTCTATTAAAAAAAAAAAAAAAAGACCTCATTCTATTTTATATTGAGAAAGGATAGCTAACAACAGCATTGAAAATGGTGGGAGAGATGATAGGGGAACTGAGAAGAAGGGAAAATTCAAGTATGCACTGTCTGTGTCAGCAGCATTATTTTCCTTAGCTTGTTGACTCATCTGGTTAGAGTTCTAAGTTACAGATTCAGTTCCCAACAGAATGTGTACATTACTTCTTTTCTCTGGCTGCCTTCTACACCCCACTTCACAATCAAAAGCATAAAATAGAGACAGAATAGAGGACAGGTGAAGGCTTAAGGATCATTACATGTACACCTGGATCCCTATTCCTAGGCCGGTGACTGAAAGCTACTGAAGGTGGGTGGTTGCACCATCTTTGTAGAAGGTAATAAATGGAAAATTTCTCAGATTATTTTCAAAGCTTTCATGGGTGCAAATAATTTTTTTTAAGGTAAATGTACTTTTTGAAGAAAGAAGGTCATTTCTTAAGGAAAGTTTAGTAACATAACTTGTATAACTATGATAAAGTTTTGTTCTATGACTTATAAAATGTTTTCTATAACTTATAAAATGTTGTTTGATAAAAATATTTACATCAGCGTATAAACATGTATTTATCCTTCTATGTGCATTAAATAGTTCTTGATGATATTAATAAAAAATTGGAGGGGCAGCACCTGTGGCTCAAAGGAGTAGGGCGCCGGCCCCATAGACCAGAAGTGGTGGGTTCAAACCCAGCCCCGGCCAAAAAAACTGCAAAAAAAAAAAAAAAGAAAAATTAAAAAAAATTGGAGGTTAATCTCTTTCATCCTTATAAGGAGACAAAAATTAAATGCCTCACTTTTAAATATAGGAGGTTGCATCCATGAACGTTAGCTGAGGATGTCTCAGTGTTTCCAAGCAAAACTTTGTTCCTAACTCAGTTTTAGGGAATTGCCTTAAGGTAAAACTGAATATTCTATCTGTCTTTCAGCAGATTGTTTTATAGTTACCATAAAAGATGGACACCTTCTGGAATGTTCCTGTGCCCTCTTTCCCCCCATATCTAATGTTTGAATAAGTAGGAAAAGTTAATACTGGTAACAGTACTGAATATCAGTGAAAAAAGAGAACTGTTTTCTTTATAATGCTCCATTTAAGTAAGATCAAGAAATCGTTCTACCTGCTTCAAGGGAAAACCCCCCAAATTGCCTTTTTTATGAAAACATCACTTTTAAAGAAATAAAAGGCAGGATATCCACACACACATAAATACTTCCATAAATTGATAGGTGGGTATCTTGATCTTGGGTTATCTTCACCAAAATATGCCATGATTTGTATTAGAGGATAATGTTATTTGTTAGCTATCATTAGGACTGTTTTGCAGGCTTGGCACCTGTAGCTCAGTGGCGAGGGCACCAGCCACAGGCACCAGAGC
>NW_003852402.1:37976726-38011631 GCF_000181295.1 Otolemur garnettii | reverse complement strand
AAAAAAAAAAAAAAAAAAAAAGACTGTTTTGCTAGTATAGGGATAAGTAACTATATACAAATTTGAATTTACAAAAATATCTTTTTAGAAAGCAGCTGATAATCCATAGAGTTTATTGATCTCTAGTTTTAAAACAACCTGTGAAAAAGATTTTGTTTCCTTTTGTTTAGAGTGTCATAAACCACTACAAAAGATCATTTTGAAAGCAACAAATAGAACCCCGCAGTTAAGGTGTTAATATCCTCCGCAGTAGGAGGGGAATGTAAAATTTTAATTAGCCAATTTACCAGATAATCAAATTATACTTTCTGTGAAAACTAAGAATGATGACCTAAAATGCCTGTAGGAACCAGGCAGGTGATATAAATGATGAAACAGACCATGTGTAGCTTGGAGACAATTCTTGAACAGAAGAGTTTACATCTAGTTTAAAGGAAGTGGTTATACTCAGCTCAGCCCATATACTTATATAAGTTCAATATTTCCAGATTTTTTTTTTTTTGAGACAAATTCTCACTCTGTTGCCCAGGCTAGAGTGCTATGGCATCAGCCTAGCTCACAGCAACCTCAAACTCTTGGGTTTAAGGATCCCACCTGCCTCAGCCTCCCAAGTAGCCGGGACTACAGGTGCCACAACGCCTGATTAGTTTTTCTATTTTTAGCAGAAATGGTGTTTCCCTCTTTCTCAGGATGGTCTAGAACTCCTGGATCCTCCCTCCTGGGCTTCCCAGGATATTAGGATAACAAGCGTGAACCACTGTGCCTGGCCAGATTTTCTGATTCTTGAGAGAATCTACAAATCTAGGTCTTTTAAACAAAATCTTCAGATCATTTAATGATGGGAATTAATTTTTTAAAACATTGTATTTGTTAGATAAAATATACCTGCTAGATAGGATTTGCCCTGTAATTTATCAGTTCGTGACCCTTCATGTTAACTCCAAATTGCAGTATTCTCATCTATCTTTCTTGGGCACGTAAAATGCTGAATAAGAGATGTAGATGATCACATGCTATTGTAAAAAATAGCTGAGGAAGTAACCAGGCACGATGGCAGGCATCTGGGGAAGGTTCCTTTTGCACCCAGGCATTTGAGACCAGCTGGGGCAAGACAGTGAGACTCCATCTTTAAAATAACAGTAGTAGTAGTAATAACAATTTGGGAAAAGACTCACTACCATTGAATATTTTAAAAATATTTATTGAGAAAACTAATACAATTTTTTACCTTTTTGAGGTAAAGGTAAAAATTCACCAGTGTCAGTACACACAACCATGTGAACCTGGATCCACGGAATGGGTAAGATAAGAAGGCTGATTTTACTCACCCAATACCACTGACTCATTGTTGGGGGGGAGAGACAGTCTCTTTCAATCTCTCTCTCTGTTACACACACACATTATGTAACACTATGTACAGTAGAAGTCAATATATAATGGCGTATCTGAAAGGTCAAGGTCCATATCTTTATAGATTACGTTCTAATACATCTTCAGTCTAGTGCTGGATGTCTACTGAGGTACACATACATATTATAAATATAAATAAAATGAATAAATTATAAATATAAATAATTAGAATCTCCTTATTAGAACATGCCATTTGAAGGTTACAGAGGTCTTGCCTTTATCATTCTTATCGTCATTTCATTTTTAACACTGCGAATGCAGTACGGATCATCAGTAGAAAAGGGCAGTTCTTGCCATGAATGAGTAAGCTTGTTTTATAAATTAAAGCAATGCTTATGGAGGGAAAGGCAGAGAATGCTGAGGTGTGTTTGTTTGCGTGGATAGTTTAGAATTTTCATCATCTCAGATGCCTAGTAAATGTTCTAGAGGGTATGCATTTTTCAGAATCTTTTTTTATGTTTTTATTTTTTTGGGGGTATGCATTTTTAAAGTAGACTTTTTGAATTTAAGTGTAACATACGTTCAGAAGAGTGCATACATCATTAAGCAGCTTAATGAATTTGTGCAAAGTTAAGTACAGGCTGTCTATTGTTTTCAAATGACCATTTTTTTTGAAATGGTCTTTTGAAATGACTTAACAAGGCATTTTGCATATTTGGTTACTTTCGAAAGACACCTCTGAAAATATTATTTCCAGCTTGTGCTGTTATACTTCTTTCCCATTTCTTCCCTGACTCTTCAGTTAAACTTTAAATCATGTGTTTTTGTAAAGCATTCATCACCTGGAATCTTTTCATCATACAGCACCAAGTCTGTGTCTTAAGTAAATTTATCAATGTTTCTTCCAAGTTATTCATTGAAGTTACAAGAGAAATATTGTCTAATGTGACACTCTTAAAAAAAAAGACAAAGGACAAAAAATTTATTTTAAAACAGACATTCAGTATCTAAAAATGTATAAATAATAATAGGTACTTTTACCTTTTTATAATAAAATGACAAAATTTCTGTGTTTTCAAATTAACTTTCTTATAAAGAAAGAGCAAAAGGCAGCACGTTCAAAACTTTATTATTAAAATTAGCCCCCACTGTAGATTTATCTAAGCAATTTTACTATAACCCACATGCCTGTAAACACATTATGTAACAGTGTCTCTTGTTTGAACAGTTAAACCAGGTCACATATCACAATCGAAACAATGTTAAACACACGTGGTAACCTAGAAACGTGCTGTGAAATTTCAGCGTGTTACATAATTGAGGTATCATTCAGGTAGGTGAGCCAAAATGATTACATATAACTAGATCTATGAATCCACACATTCAGAAGGAATTTCATTGTTGGCTCAGAGTAAGAATGCCACTGTGTCTACTTGAGAGTTTCTCATAGACTACTTATGTGAGGCTTACTATTGTGAAAGAGTTTTCAAATCGACACCCAAAGATCCTCTGGATCTTCTCCAGAATAATGGTGCAAAGTAGGGTATCTATAATTATGATTGAGGGAGACAGCCCAAGTGTGGAATGCTTGCTTTCATCTTTATGGATACAATATGCTATTACAGAACTTGTGCCATTCGCATCTAAAAATTGCTGATGAAAGTATATCATGCAGTCTCAACGAAAGATTCCAATAAAGTAGAATTATTTTTACTTTATTCAAATTTATTTATACAAATTCAGAATTTACTTGTAATTCAGAAAAGGTCTGATCCATTGTGCTGTGTGAAGGCAAAACTCTTCACATTATGGTCTCAAAGCAAAGCACTGATAATGATTTTTTTTTCTTAGTTTTGAGACAGAGTCTCATTCTGTCATCCTGATTAGAGTGCTGTGGTGTCACAGCTCAGAGCAGCTTCAAACTCTTGGGCTTAAGCGATCCCCTTTCTGCAGCCTCCTCTGGGCCTACAGGTGTCCTCAACAATACCTGGCAAGTTTTTATATTTTTAGTAGAGTTGCCGTCCTGTTCTTGCTTAGGTTAGTCTTAAACTCCTAGGCTCAAGTGATCCACCCACCTCGGCTCCCCAGAGTGCTGGGATTATAGACATGAACCCACCGTGCCTGGCTGATAATGATGTTATTAGCAGAGCATTGGAAGCATTTATTGATCCTGCATTGCCTGTATGTATATAAACACTGGATGATCTGGCCCACTCAGGACACTCTGTGTTTGAGGTACTGGGGATTCAGAGATGAACTGTCACCTTTGAGAAACTCAGTAATAGTCAGTGGGACATAGACATGAACCCACAATTGCAGTATGACGTTGTAAAGCAGGAAGCAGACACACGGTGCTACAGGAACACAGAAGAACCGGGCAGACCGCAGTTTTAAGGAGTGTTTATCTCACGGTGGGGAATCTAGTCAGGGGGCAACTGAAGTACTTACTCTGCACAAAAGAGGATGAGGGCCTGAATCAGGACAACTGTCTGAGGGAAGGGGAGAGAGCAAAGTATAGGAGAAAGAGGTAGAATTTGATGATTGATCACATAAAAGGAGAAATAGACACAGAGAAGTTGAGAGAGAGAGAGAAAGAGAGAGAGACAGAGAGAGATGACACAGGACACAGGTTTCTGGCTTGGACCAGGTGCTATTAATTGAGACTAGCAAGACAGCAGAAAAACCAGGGCTGGAGGAAAATGCAACATTGGTTGGGGCAAGGACAGGTGAGAGATGAAGGAAAGTTAAAGTAAACATTCTACATTATTTATCAAATCAGCACATTGTACCCCCAAAATGCATTGATGTACACAGTTTTGATTTAATAAAGAAAAAATAAAAATAAGAAGTCACAGTGCCTGTGGCACATCTCAGTAGACACATCCAGCATGCAGTTTAATGTAAGAGTCTGAAGCTTGATGAAACGTAAAGTGCTGGCTTGGTGCCTGTGGCTCAAGTGGCTAAGGCGCCAGCCACATACACCTAAGGTGGCGGGTTCTAATCCAGCCTGGGCCTTCCAAACAATGACGGCTGCAACCAAAAAATAGCTGGGCACTGTGGCAGGTGCCTGTGGTCCCAGCTACTTGGGAGGCTGAGGCAGGAGACTCGATTGAGCCCAGGAGTTGGAGGTTGCTGTGAGCTATGATGTGACGGCACTGTACCTAGGGGGACAACTTGAGGCTCTGTCTCAAAAAAAAAAAAAAAAGAAAGTAAAGTGCTGGCGCTGGAGAAGATCCTGAAGACCTGGGAGCGTAATAAATGGGCCCCACAGTGACGCTCTGAAGCTCATTATCACCCCAAACTTTCCATGTGGCCCCTTAAACGCTCCTGCATCCTCTCCTTCACCGCTGAATGCCTCCGCACCCTCCACTTCCTCCAAACCAGCCCTTTTCTTATTCAAGAAAGCTTAATATTAGATCAAGAGTTAAGAAAGTCTGATGGCAACACTAAGTCACAGCTGGTGGTGGGTTCTCAAATTAACCTCGTCTCTTTAAACTCCTTGGTCCCTGTCCGCCTGTCGATAAGCTGCACCCACAATACCACAATCAGCGAGGTGGGCAGAGACAGAATTCTACCCCGGGGCATTTGTCTCTAAAGCCCGTGTTTGTGGCAGAAGAAATCAAGCTAAGTTGGGAACATGTAGCACTCAGAGTAGATGGCATTTAGTAGATGATACCTTAATCTAAATGCAAGTTGAGTACATTTTGAAACAGAATGCTAGGAACCTTGGAAGAATCTAGGACAATTTATCTGTGAGATGAAGATAAACAAACAAAATAGCTTCAAAGTTTGGGATTTTAATTTGGTTAATTCCAGATAATGTTCTGTGAGAAATTTAAAGAAACCATTGTTCTAACAAAGATATTTCATATCTTTTCATAGCAAAGAGTAAAAATGATCACTTCATGTACATTGTCTGCAAACTATTTTTGTAAAATCAAGGAGAATTAACGGCATGGCAGTGCCATAAATGTTTTTGTTTCAGCAAACCTGGGAGGACTTCTTAAAAACAATACGCAATTCCTTGACCTTCTCCGGGGATTTTCGAATGTAAAAATCTAGGGTTGGAATATCGAAATTGGTGTTTTCAGAAGTTTTTCTAGTCCTTTTAATTTAACCCAGTGAGGTTTAGAACTCCTGTGGGTTACTGCTGTTGACTTTCGCCACACTGAAAATACTTAGAACCGCTGTAAATTGACCATCCAAGGGACTGTAACAAATTGGTCAACATACAGAGGTGGTTGACACGAGGAACCAGGCCTACTGTACTGATACGTACATGTGGTGCATGTCTAGTCTATGAAAATTGGGTCAACTTGGGCGGTACCTGTGGCTCAGTGGGTAGAGCACTGGCCCCATATACTGAGGGTGGCGGGTTTGAATCTGGTCCCGGCCAAACTGCAATAAAAAAATAGCTGGGCGTTGTGGCAGGCACGTGTAGCCCCAGCTACTCGGGAGGCTGAGGCAAGAGAATCGTCTAAGCCCAAGAGCTGGAGGTTGCTGTGAACTATGACACCATAGCACTCTACTGAGGGCAATAAAGTGAGACTCTGTCTCTCAAGAAAAAAAAAAAGGAAAGAAAATTAGGTCAACTTAAGGAGGTGATCAGTGAAGGTCAGCTGTGGAAGTTCTACTGTAGTTGTTATTAGGTTTTCTTTAATTACAGTCTTCTCACCCAACCTGGTCCTCAGAGCTACTTATGCAGTATTCATGTTGAAATTTCAGTCTTGAACCAAGAGTTAGGAAAGTCTGATGGCAGCACGAAGTCACAGCTGGTGGTGGGTTCTCGAATTAACCTTGTCTCTCTCTTTAAACTCCTTGGTCACTGTCAGCCTGTGGATAAGCTGCACCCACAATACCACAGTCACGGCCAAGTGAGCCTCGTCTAGATGGCGAGCAGTTTTCTCACAGCCCAAGCTCAGATCCCGCTTTTCAGCTAAGCCTGGACTTCCGCAGTGCTGGGGCCTAGGCCAGCTCCCTTTCTCTAGAGGAATTGACCCTCCTGCCCACGGATTGTTCTGAGATTCTGTTTCAGACCGGATGACCTCTCTCATATTTTTCCTTACTAAAACAAAGAGGTTCTCAAACATCTGTTTACAAGAGGAGACTACTTCTAAGTTCCGTTCCTACAACCACTGCGTTTGTCACTAAATTAAGACTCTCAGATGCAATGGAATATTATTCAAATAGGATTTAAAAGGGCAACTTAAGGCTGGGTGCGGTGACTCACGCTTATAATCCCAGCACTCTGGGAGTCTGAGGTGGATGGATTGCTTGATCTCAGGAGTTTGAGACCAGCCTGAGCAAGAGGGAGACTGAGACCCTGTCTCTACTAAAAATAGAAAAAATAGTGGGGCATTGTAAGAGCCCCCAAATTTAAGGTTGCGGTGAGCTATGAGGCCCTGGAACTCTGCCCTAGGGCAACAGAGTGAGACTCTGTTTAAAAAAAAGTGGGGGGGAGGTGGTGCCTGTGGCTCAAAAGGATAGGGCACCCGCCCCATATGCTGGAGGTGGTAGGTTCAAACCCAGCCCCGGCCAAAAAAAAAGGGGGGGGCAATTTATTGGCTCTTTTAACTGACAAGTAGAGGATTGAGTCCCCAAGCATGGTGGCAGCCAGCGTGAAAGGTCTGTTCTCTCTAGGGAAGCTGGACTTGAGGAGAGAAGGGGCTGGGGCTGGGGCTGGGGCTGGGATGGTGTCAGCAGTGTCCTAAAGGCCTGGACTGACGGAGGTGGGGCCATGCTGTTTGTTTACAGGATCTTAAAGCAGAAGTGACCACTTGAAGCATTGCTGTGGGAACTGATCCAAGCTGAGTCACAGTGGTGAAGTGAGGAAGTCTGGATTCAAAGCCAATGAAACAGAGAGGGGGCACCTGGAGGGGAAGAGGGTCCAATGAAGTAGTGCCGAGCAGCGCTTGGAAATATTCCACAGCAGAGCGGGGAGTAATCTTACTTCATTCCTGCGGCTGTGGGCAGAAGAGCACCGCATCACTTAGAGGAGGAGCAGAAGGGCAGACCCTTGGATTTTTTGTCATCCCCTGATCTTTAGAATTCGTTATCTCCCCTGCTTGACACTGCTGGTCTCCATAGCCCGACATCACTTGGCTTTTCATTGTGGTTAGATCTGTTCATTTCAACAACATATGTACAAGGTGGCCGTAAAGTTCATGTGCAATTTAAAATAGTTTAACATAGTAAGGCTGGTCAAGGTGGTTCATGCCTGGAATCCCAGCACTCTGGGAGGCTGAGATGGGAGGATCACCTGGGCTCATGAGTTCCAGACCAGCCTGAGCCAGAGCGAGACCCCATCTCTAAAAGTAGCCAGGTGTTGTGGCGAGTGCCTGTAGTCCCAGCTACTTCAGAGGCTGAGGCAAGAGAATTGCTTGAACCCCAAGAGTCTGAGGTTGCTGTCAGCTATGACGCTACAGCACTCTACCCAGGGTGACAAAGTGAGACTCTGTCTCAAAAAAAAAAAATAAAAATAAATAAAAATAGAAATAAATAAATAAAATAAACTAGTTTAACATAGTAAATTGCACACAAACTTTGTTTACCCTGTGTGTATATATATAATATATATAATACATGTATACATATTTTTAAACAACAGATATTTAGCGGCTGCTTATTAGGCACTGTGTTTGTTGCTGAAGATATAGTAGTGCACAAACAACATTGCTGCCCTCCTGAAGCTGATATTCTTCTGGACGGAGACAGGTGGTAAACAAATAGAATAACTTATGGAATAACAGTAATTGCTGTGAAGACAAGTAGAGCAGGGGATATAGGATATGGAGTGATGGGGAAGGAAAGTCTTAGGTCCCCAGGTAGAGCAAGGGTCTGAATTAGGCCACGCAGAAACCTCAGGGACTTGAACTTGTAGCGGGAACACACAGGATCTGATTGAAGCCAGCAAGGAGGGCTGGGCAGATGAGGCCAAGTTTGCAGGAGAGGACGGAAGTCGTAGGGCTAGACAGAGGCCTGACGGTGGGAAGGGACATCACAGACCATAAAAACTCTAGGTTGAGATGTTCCTTGTCACTCTGATCCAGTTTTAAAGTGCCAGCTCTTTCTGTGCAAGGTTCAGAGGGTTGAGAAGGAATGAATCAGAGATAGGACTTTGAGAGCTCAGGGAGTGTGTTAAACAGATGAGATAACAATGTTCAGGCCTGGCCAGGCTCACTGCTCACAGCGCAGCCACACCCTGCTTGGATTTCATTTCTGTCTTCAAACTAGAGTTTGAGCAGAATGGGAATGGGGCACAATACCTCCCTGTAGGAATTCTCTTCTGATCTCTTTCCATCTTGTGTTAGGGTAGGGAAAATGGAAGATTGGCACGCGTGAGTGTGAGATCAAAAGAGCATTATGCAGCTGGTACTCTATTGAAAAGGAATTCTAGCATTCACCCCCCACTCCAAAATATCAGTGGATATTTCTGTCAACGCAAAATTAGCAAAGGCTAACGCTGAAATGCTCTACTGATTTGTTCTTCTTTTTAGCAGGAAGAAGCATATTTACATAACTTAAATGTATAAAATAACTCAAATAGAAGACCCCATATAGTATGATTTCTAAACTCACCTTTCTAGGGTAAAGTAAATCTTTCTGAAAGTGTCGTGTAATTATTCCTGCTTAGAGAAATATTCACAGTTTGCTTTAAATGGTGGGCTTACGAGTGACTTTCTTTCTTCTGTATTTTCATTGTTGAGTGGGAATTCATCTTATGATGGAAAAGGAAACTTTCTTAAAATAAGGAAGATGTTGTAAATATTCTACCTGAAAAACATCTGATGATAGAATTGGGTGGAAGTGAATGACTGTACTCAGATTTGGAGATTTAGCGCTGGCAGAAGGACAGTAATAAGATAGAATAAAACAACAGAGGCGAGCAGATTGAGAACTTGGATATTCTTATAAATAATTTCTGATTTTTTTTTTTTAAACAAGCACCTGTTCTGTTGCTCAGGCTGCAGTACGGTGGTGTGATCATAGATCATGGTAGCCTCCAACTCCTGGGCTCAAGAGATCCTCCTGCTGTAGTGTCCCAAGTAACCAGAACCGCCACTGCACTTGGCTCTCACTATGTTGCTCAGGCTGGCCTCAAACTTATAATCTCAAGTGATCCTCCTCTCTCAGCCTCCCAAGGTGCTAGGATTACAGGTGTGAGCCAACATGCCTGGCTCATGATTTCTTTTTTTAACATAAAAAATTAACTTTGGAGAAGTTTAACTTAATTTTTAAGTTTGCCTTTCAAACTTTACATAAATATTTAGGTTACTCAGTTTCTCTGTTTTAACTTTTAATTATCTCTGTTGTCAAAAAGTAGCCATTTTTATTAGGATTCTATCTTTGGAGATGTCCATTATTGTTACGGAGGAGGCTGGCTGGGGAGTGGGGGGCTTGGGTATAGTGTTTTGTAGAAAGTTAGCCAGCTATTTATTCACATTTCTATTTCTATGTCTGTGTTTCTGTCTTACCTATTTTTAAACTGTAATCCACAGAAATAAATGTACTTAATACTGGAACTTAGCACAGGCCCATAGACGCACACGGACACAACTAAACTCCACCCCCCCTTTCTTTGTTTGTCTTTTCTGCTCTTCAGTTCTATTATATCATTTTATGTTTAATTAAAAATTCTGGTCCCAATACAATTAAATGACTTTATAACCCATTCCAGGGTATCAACTTACAATTAGAAAAGAAGGTATGATTTTGGAAAAAAAAACTCATTCTGGATAGAGAACTAAACTTGAAGTCATTAGCTAATGACTTCATGGCTGTAAAAGAAAGCTGGGGATTACTTTGGAATCATATTCCTAAACTATAGTGGTTGCTACTCCTGGCCATGAGTTTGGCCACAAATATATCTTTATTTTTGATGTCATTAGTTAGCTTAATTGGCCTTGCAGTACTAGATAGGACAGCACAGGTTCTTAAAGCACTTGATGTATACTGTTAAGTTATGGAAATATGCTTATAGCTGTATAATTATAGGTTACTTTAGGCAGAGAGAGAAGGAATTGAGGAGAGAGAGAAGTTCATTACTGCATTTACACATTAGGCTTACAGTCCAAAGTTCATTTAGAAAACTTTCAGAGAACTATGAAGAGATGCCAACCTTTTTTTTCTCTGCCTCATATTGGAAGCATAAGAGTTGTCTTGGGCCACACATTAAGTACACAAACACTAACAAAAGCTGATTAGCAAAAAAAAAAAAAAAAAAAAAAGTTCCATGTAAACTTTTTCTGATATCCAGCACCACAGATAAGCAAAACAAGTCCTCACCAAATCAGCATGTGACCCACTGCAGCTGCGGGTTGGAGCCTCCTGCATCCTACCCGATATACTGAAGTCCACACCAGTGTATGATTTTAATGGATGTATTACTTAAATCTCTCAGGACACATATCCTTATTTTCTTACTCTTTATTCATGAGGCAATAGCAATGTGCTGAAACTTGGAGTAGGCAGCAGCTTTTGTTTTTGCTAACTCTATGTCCACGAAGTTTTACTCTGATCAAACACTAACTAATTTCCTTTTTGGTACCACCTGCCTCTTCCTGCTCTCTGTTTTAAAAGTGTAAGTTTTGAAACCAGGACTGATTCTCAGCACTGTTTGCTGGATTTTGTAGTACCCTCCTCTCTGCTTCTCATTGCCCTTGAAGGCCAAAGCATACTTAATCTCACTCGGGCCTTGAGTCCAATGCCAAAGAGAGGCAAGAGTCATCTAAAGATTCTGCGATGCAGCACTGGGAGTTTGCTCCAAGGTTGGTTTCTGACTTTGTATGTCAGCTCTAACAATGAGTCACTCACCTTGATACCTGGGACCTGAGTCACAGTGAGTAACTGGCCTCTTGGTCCCTGCAAATCTGACACTTTGCCCCACTCTTACCTGGTGGTATAGACTTACGCTATGACTGCATCCACTGTCCAACTCCACGGGCACTACTGACGTGTTACCTTTCTTCACTTTCCTGTAAGCTCTGAGAAACTGGAGGATAGTCACTTCATTAGGCACCTCACGGCTGAGAGGGTTCCCCCTTCCTTTAAAGGGCACCTGAGGCACTAATCTCCTAGGGGTCCCCCTATTGTGTGTTGCAACAATGAGTATTGCCCTCTCATTGGCCGTTTCCCAGCACCTGTGGCTGAGCTGCATATGAATATCTGGTCCACGCCCAGCTCGTCAGAGGCTAGCTCTCTTCCCTCTTTTTTTCTTGCTGTTAACTAGAATGTATCTGGGAGATTCTCAGGATTTACACAACTAACTTTTTGTTACCTTACCCATGTCCACCTACAATATTTTGTTTAGGAAATAATTGTTATATAAGCATCTCCACCAATTTGAAAATTAGCCCCAGTTGTCATAGGTAATCCCATCTTGGTGGGATTGATTCTTGAAATGAAAACTTGTCCTTTGATGACTGTTTTAAGTGAGAAAAACTTGGGAAGAATGAATCTATTTCTTCAAAATTTATTTTAAATGAAAGTATCAAAGTTTAGGCTCTGAAAGATGTTTACTTAACTGAAATGGTCAAACTCTTTCCTTTGGATTAACATTTTTTTTGTGTGCGTGTTTCATGTAAACTCTTAGAACTTTAAAAAATGTATTTTTAATTACGCTATGAGACTATCTCATTAGAGATGAGAGAGTAAGAAGGATAGAAAGAGAGAAAGAGAGGAAGGAGAAGGAGGAGAGGAAGGAAGGAGAGAAGGAAAGAGGAAGGAAGGAAGGAGGAAGGAAGGGAGGAAGGAAGGAAGGAGGAAGGAAGGGAGGAAGGAAGGAAGGAAGGAAGGAGAAAAGTCAGGTTCTTTTATAGTCCTCTGATGAGTTTTCTACCAAGAAACCCTACACTCTATTGTGTTTATTTGGGAACTTTATTTCGAAGAAACTAGAAGTTGTGTTTAACATTATTATGTGTCAAGTTTCAATTGCCAAAGATACTCTGTTAAAAGAGGAAAACAAAAAGGTTGTTTTGCTTCCTAAGGAAATGCATTGAATTTGGAGCATGATGACTGGACATAGGTTACATTGTCAAGTTCATTGTTAACTCACTGGTGTAAACATGCATTTCCCTGAAAATGCACACGGGATTGAAAATTTCTCTCAAGGTCTTCTGTGTATTTGGGTATTCAGTATTGGGCCCTTCTCACAGCTAAGCTTATTCACCTCGCAGAGGATGTTTTCTCCTGGGTCTGGGTCCTATTTCCTGCTAAGGGATCAATGCAGAAGGAAAACGTCGGCGTGGCAAGATAGAAAACAGCACCAACTACTGTTGCAATTGCTTTAAATGCAGCATCCTCGGCTATTTGCATTTTTGCCAATTCTGCTTAAGCCCCAGAATATTAAAAGTAGGTTTCAAAGAGCTCTCTCTCTCAGCACAAAGGCAGACACACAAACAAATAATTAGGTTATAAAGTAATAGCAAAGCACAGTGGAATGAAAGAGCAATTGTCTCCCAGATAAGTGAGTCATGACTTCAACAGTGTAAGTATGGTTGAGCTAGGTCTCCAAGGTTCATAAGAATGTGCTGGATGGGAGGGAAAAAAGGCCCTGCAGGGCAGGGAGGAGCTCAAGCAAAGGCTCTGAGCTATGACAGTAGAAGCTTGAATGGCCCCGTGAGACTCTAGAAACAGTACACGTGGCGTGATGTAGCTGGACAGGTAGGATGAAGAACTTTGCACAGAGGTCCAAGCATTGTGGACATGATCTTAGGAGTCATCAGAGGATTTTCTTTTTTAAAATTTAATACAAAAGTTTAATATGAAGAATATGCATGCACTGATCTTTACATCACAGTGAAATAAGCCTTTTGGAGAGGGGGCGTGTGGGAGTAATTGATTTCTCTGCTGAACGCAGGCATTATTTATACTCTCTGCAGTGTTTCCAATATGATGACGCATTTCCTTGTATTAGTGCCATTCAATATCATTCTATTGCCCACTAGTTGGTATCTCTACACATTTATCTATCGTAAGACTCATAAAGGGATCTAATCTCCACAATATTTCTTGGACATGTCTACCTTGTCCATAAATTTTTCCTACTCAGGAGGGTGAATTATGCCCATGGTATCCATTCACCAGGTTCAGAGATGCCTCGAATTGGAATTTGCAGCCTCCCCCATGCTCCCACAGAATCATTACAGGCTTTTTAACACAGGAAACTGCCACCCTTATGGTCATTGCCATCTGTCACTCGCCATCTCTAACTCCTGCAAAGCAATACACTATATGCTTTTTATTAAAACCCCTCACTGCGTTTTCTTACAAACTTTCACAATTTTCTTAAAATTCTACCCATTTCCAACACCTTCTACCTTTCTTCTTTCAAGCAATTGAATTTGATCCCTGGAACATCCATTACATTTTTTTTTTTTTAATTCCTGTAACCAGGCAGTAACACCCCTTGGTAGCCTTGCGCATATGACTTTATCTCAACTTATCCGAGATCTGCACCTGTCTCAGACAGTAGGCTCTCTTTTAACCAATAGTTATTAAGTAGCTATTAAGTGAGAGATATCTTATGCACTGGAGAGATAATGAAGAAGGAAACAAATGAGATCTCTGTTCTCCTGGGAGTCTATCATGGGTGCTGGTAAACTATAGCCTATGAGTCAAATTTGGACCACCAGGTGTTTTTGACTATAAAGTTTTATTGAAGCAAAGCCTCATTCGTTCACGTATACATGTCTCTGGCTGCTCTTACGTTGCAAGGGCAGAGTTGCACAGTCACAGCAGAGGCTCTGTGGCCTGAAAAGCCCAAATTACTTACTGTTTCACCCTGTACAGAAAAAGTTTGCTGATCCCTGGTCCAAACTTCTTGAATGAAAGATTACCTATAGAGAATAGTATGAAGGTTTTCTCAAAAACCTACAACTAGAACTACCATATTATCCGTATATTTGGGTATGTAGCCAAAGGAAAGGCAATCAGTGCACCCCTGTGTTTACTGTAGCACCAGTCACCATAGCCAAGTATGAAATCAATCTAGATGCCCAATAACAGATAAACGGATAAAGAAAACGTGGTGTGTGTACACTGCGGTATACGACTTAAAAGAAGTGAAATCCTGTCATCTGTGGCAATGTGGATGGAACTGGAGAATATTATGCTACGTGAAATAAGCCAGGAACAGGAAATCAAACACTGCCTGTTCTCACGCATACGTGGAAGCTTTCCTTGCTTTCATAGAAGTAAAAAAGTAGAAGTGAGGATACTCGATTCTGGGAAGTGTAGGGGTAAGTTGGGGATAGGGAGAGATTTGTTAAAGATATAAAATTACAGTTAGATAGGAGGGATATTCTAGCATTTTGTGGAACTATAGGATGACTATATGTAACAATAATATATACAATTGCAAATAGCTAGGAGGGTATTGAAAGAAACGGTAGGGCGGCGCCTGTAGCTCAGGGGAGTAGGGCGCTGGCCCCACTTGCCAGAGGTGGCAGGTTCAAGCCCAGCCCCAGCCAAAAATTGCAAAAAAAAAAGAAAGAAAGAAACGGTAAATGTATGTGTATTGAGACATTGATACATACCCCACAAATACGAATAAATATTATAGGTCAATTAAGCAAATAAACAAATTATTTGAAACAGATTTTTTGGTAGGTTATAATAAAAATGAGTTCCTAAAAAATGAACTAAAAATACCAAACATGTAAAATGTAAGCTCAGATTACTATGTCAGATTGCTATACCAATCTCTAAATACTTAATCTTAATTTCTGTATTTATCTGCTGGAGCACAGTTTGCAGACCAGCACAGGTCAGTAGACCACACTTTGAGCAGTGCTAGTCTAAAAGGCCACACAGAAATCAAGCGAATAATAACATGAACAGTTATCCCAGATCAAATTTTACTAAGAGCTATGGTTAAAAAGATCAATAAGAGACAAAGACAGGATTTTTTGAAGAGGTGAACTCTGAGCTGAGATTAAAGAGGGAACGGGAACATACAGAATATATTTTTGCTGGACTTTGATGATGTTAAGAGAGCATCCATGGAAAGGGAGCTACGTGTGTGCAAGCCCCGGGTGGGAAGGGACTTACCATGTGTCTAGAACTAAGTTATGTGCATTTTGATCCCTGCAAAAATCCCACAAGGCCATCATCATCTTTTCATTTGTGCTCTCCATCATTGGTTATGCGACAGCTGCCTTTTCATCTATTTTGATAAGATATGAGAAGTAGTGTTATGAAATAATTTATTCAAAATTACTTAGCTGGCTAGTGAGAGCAGAGATGGAATTAGACTCCAGCAGGAGCCGATACCCCCATCTGGGTTTTTTATCTACTGTGATAGGCTACCATTATTTTTAATGCTAATAACCCATAATTTCAACCCTGCAGGCATTTGCTTCCAGTTCTCAGTGATCCTAAAGAACTAACCTTAATTTTACTGTCTTCTTTGGCAAGGCTAGAGCATAGAATTAGCTTTATCGGATTTCCAGCCATTTCCACTGAGAAAATTCTGAAGACTCAGAATATTAAACGCAGGCTAGAATTAGGAGCCACAGGCTTTTTGATACATAGTAAAAGGAACACAGGCAGTTCCTGAGTTACAAACATCTAAATTTTGTACAACTCACACTTGTTAATGGAGGCTATTACAGGTAATGTGTAAATGTAACTGTTCCAATTTACATACAAATTCAACTTAAGAACACCCTATA
Source organism: Otolemur garnettii (assembly GCF_000181295.1). Classification (NCBI taxonomy): domain Eukaryota; kingdom Metazoa; phylum Chordata; class Mammalia; order Primates; family Galagidae; genus Otolemur; species Otolemur garnettii. Next base: position 37,995,609 of record NW_003852402.1, on the reverse strand, counting down.
GAACCTTTCTTGTTCGTAACCCAGGGACTGCCTGTATGTGACTGGTGTCAGAACTAGGTGTATCTGTGAGTAATAAAACGCTCAATAGTAGTCGCTCTAAGGTTCACAGTTGTTCCTCTGTCAGTAACAGTCCTCAGACAGATGGGTAGTTGAGATCTCTATTCCATGAAGTCATCCAGGCCCCAGGATCCTTCTGTCTCATGTTCTGATGTCTGTAGCAAGACAACTTACAGCAAGCCCGTGGCTGCTGGGGCTCAGGATTAGTTTCCTGGGGCTGCCATAATTGAGCACCACAAAGTGGGTGTTTCAGAACAAGAGAAGTTTATTGCTGCATGGTTCTGGGGACTAAAAAGTTCAAAGCCAAGGTGTTGGCATGCCCGTGCTCTATTTGAAGGATGTGGGGGATCGTTCATGTCTCTTCCAACTTCTTCTCTCTGCTGGTGGCACTCCTTGATGTTTTCAGCTTGTAGACCAACACTCTGATGTCCACTGTTCTCACATAACTCTCCTCTCTCTGCATGTCTCTCATCATCTGCCCTCTGCCCAGCTCTGTGCCTCACGCGCCATCCTCCCTGTATGTGTGTTTAAATTTTCCTCTTATTTTTAGTCATGTTGGATTAATCACTCTAATGACATCACATGGGCTTGATTAAATCTACAAAGACCTTATTTCCAAATAAAGTCACATTCACAGGTACTGGGGTTAGAACTTCAACGTATCTTTTTTTGCTTTTGTAGGGAGATAGATTGTAACAATTTAACCCATAACGGGCTCCAATGTTATGTTTATATTCCAATTTTCATAAGCCGTAAAAGAAGAAGATCATGCTTTTTCCTTGAAGGAGACTTTTTATATTGTGTACAAAAAAATTAGGCTTACACTGGCCATACTGGTGCAAGGGAGGTTGGCTAGCATTATGCCCAGATAAATTGGAGGTTCTGTTTCTAAGGGGGAAGGAATGCATCCGTCTTGGGTGACAGCAAGGAATACCGGCCAGGTGGTCTGTAACTGCTCTTTAACCAGCTACACTAATTACTTTCTCTGATCTATTGGACCACAATAGAAATAGACTCTCAGAAAAAGCTACTTGGGAAGACATATCACCGGTTTGTCTGACCTCTGGCTGGGACAATAAAGTAGGGAATATAATTGGAATCAGATTCTGGTTGTGCTCTTGAGCTAGTTTGTAAACTAATAGTTTCTGATGTACTCTTGAGCTAGTTGGTAAACGCTAAGCCTCAATGTCCTTATTTATAGATTGAGAATAATAATCTATTTCGTATTACTCTTATGCAGCTTGAGTAGGATTTTATGTGAAAGTTTGTGGTGAAAATAAGATACTTCATAGTTGTTTGTTAGCTATGAACCTACAGAGGAGAAGGAGAGAAAGAAAAAAAAGACGGTGAAAGAGAACAATTAGTTTCTGTATATGACAGCCCACTTGCAAGAAAAGTTTGAGAAAAATGAGTATTTTTTTTTTTAGTGTTCTTTTAAGGAGGCCGTGGTTCTTTTGAGAACAGATCAGCACTTCTTCTGGTATGAACTGTAGCCATCCACACAGTTTGAATTATTAGTCAATCTAGTTAGAAATAATACCACATGATCTGAAGGAACGACAGCTATTGTGATCGCAGTTAACATAGAGGCAGTGTTCAAATGCCCCCGTTGGCACTGTAAAGGTAATGTATAGAAGTTTTCTGATAGACATTGTAGCAGTTAGAGCCTGTTATTTGTGTCCTAACATCTGACCTCTTCACTTTTGTGTGTGCTTGAATTTTTAGCTGGGACCCACGGCCACTGCCAAATGACATTTCTCAGCCTTCCTTACTGGGAGGTGTGGCTATATGATCAAGCATTTGGGAATGGATATGAACATTAAGTGTTGTATGCAATTTCTGGTCATATCCTTAACAGGGAGAGATATGGGCCAGGCATTGTGGCTCCCGCCTGTAAGCCCAGCACTCTGGGAGGTCGAGGCAGGTGGATTTCTTGAGCTCAGGAGTTTGAGACCAGCCTGAAAAAGTAAGACTCCATCTCAACAAAAAGGAAGAGATGTATCCTCTCTATATCTTTTGTTCTTCCTGCTGCCTGGAAGGTGGATTTGAAGTTGAGCTATCTTTGATGAGGACAATTGCTTTAAGACAGTAGAGCAGTAAGGTAGTAATAGCCAAGGTCCCCACTGTCCGTGGAGCTGCTATGCATGGTATCAGCCCAGTTCTGCTTAAACTTTGATTGTTACATGAAAAGAAACTATTTTGTTTAAAGCACTGCTATTTGGGGTTTGATTATAGCAAATAAACCTGTATCCCAAACAACGTAGCTTTCTGCAACCTAAAAGAGGGATTGGCTGAGTGGTCAGATAATGGGTACAAGAGCATAGTTATTACCATCTGGAAAGCTGTCCACCGTCACGATACAGTGGAAAAATATTTGGAGAGCTGGCGTTTAGAATAACTTAGAAAACAAGTCAAAAGCTCATGGAAGCCATGGCTTTATAAGAAAAGATTAAAAAAATCAAGATGTTAGAATGTATTGGTTTCTTCTTTCCTTATTTCAGCAAAATTTTTGATGCAGATATGGAATGAATCTATTTGAAACAAAGATGAAAGAAAACACAGCTCTCTCCATCGGTGGTCAGCAATCTAAGTTAACTAATCCTTGAGTAATTTAAGACCTCTGGGTGGTTGCAAGAACTAACTGCCACTGTAAACTACAGTAATGGCTAGAAGTGGCTGTGAGGAGCAGATGTGACAGAAAGGTAGTTTTAGTTCATCATTCATCTCTCCCAACTCCTTCCCAAGAAAATCCAAATAAAAATTATATTTTCAAATAGATTTTCATCAGTGTTCAATAAAAGATCTGTAGAAAATTCAGGCTTTTAAAAAATCGGAACAAACAATCTATGTAAAAGGAATCTTCTTACTGTACAAATGTAGCCTTAGGTAAATTCATCTAGCCTGAAGATCTTCCATCCAGAGTGAGCACATCCTGGTTTACAAAATTTCCCAAAGGAGTGATAGGCCATGTAACTGTAAGGGTTAATATTAAACTTTCATGTTTATTGTTTTAAAAAATTGATCTACCTGAGAATTTCCCCATGGTCAAGGTCATCGTACTTCTCATATGCTGCCTTTCTTTTCTCTATTACCCTTTTCCCGTTTGACTTAAAAAGTTCTACTACAGTTCTCCCATCTCCGACCTCACCACACTGCAAATGTGCACTCCTCTATGATATTCGCAATAATTGATGGCCAGTACTCATGATGACTAGATGGCTTTTAATAAAATGCTTAGAGCATTGTGGTCATTTACATAATTTCAATTTATATACATAGTTTCATTGCAAAGAAATATGATGGCGGTGATCAGTACAAGGCTGAAAGTGCTAAATATATTACATCAATGTACAATTCTGTGTGGCAAGTGAAAAGGAAAGATGAATTCAGGGAGCAGGAGGAGCTGTTAAAGAAAAACTTGTTTGTATTATAAAAAAATACGATGGTGGTGTCAAATTGCTATGGGATTTACATTCTTTTTGATACATTCAAAGGAATAGTATAATCATTTTAATTTTTAAAATGTCAAAAATAGACAATATATTGGAATTGCCTCTTTTGCTACTATTATTTAAACTTAGGAGAAAATTTGTAATTTAGATTTTAACATGTTTGAGGAACAGCAGAGTATGTACTAATCAATTAATTATTTCAATAGATTTGGGGGTATAAATGCATTTTTATTCCATGGTTATATCATGTAGTGGTGAAGTCTGGACTAGTGTTCCCATCACCTGAAAAGTGTACATTGTACCCATTAGGTCATTTTTTATCCCCCACCCCTACCTTGGATTCTCTGTTGACTATTATTCCACTCCATATAACCCATAGTTTAGCTCCCACTTATAAGTGAGAACGTGTGGTATTGATTTTTTTTACTTCACTTAGAATATTGTCCTCCAGTTGCTTCCAAGTTACTTCAAGAGATATTATTTCATTCTTTTTTATGGCTGAGTAGTATTCCATGGTATATGTCTGCATACCACATTTTCTTTACCCATTCACTGATTGACGGACACTCTGGTGGACTCCCTATCTTTGCTATTGCAAATTGTGCTATGATAAACATACAAGTGCAGGTATCTGTTTGTTATAATGGCTTCTTTTTCTTTGGGCGACACTGAGTAGCAGGATTGCTGGATTGAACGGCAGTTCTTTGAGAAATCTCCATACTATTTTTCATGGAGATTGTACTAGTTTACATTCTCACCAACAGTGTACAAGCAGTCCCCTAGAGTATGAATGAGATACACCTATAGGTTCATTCTTAAGTTAGATTTGTCCATAAGTTGGAACAAGTATATCTACCTATGACTTGTAATAGCCTCTCTTTGTAAGGGAGAGTTGTGTCTCAGTCAGATGTTTGTAATTCAGGGACTTAGTATAATAGCCTCCATCATAAGTGTGAGTTGTATGTAAGTCAGACATTTTAAACTCACAAACTACCTGTATAATATTCATAGTATTTAAATGTTCTTTAATTGAATATCCAAGTAAAAACATTCTAAGACCACATTTCTATGCCTGATTGCAACTAGTGCATGTTACTTCTCATGAGCTTTTCCTAGATAATGGAATTATGGACCTTCTGCTGCTCCTGAGAAAACAATGCCTGTGTTTAGAATTCCTGATGACTCCTGGGTGGTTGTATATTGTCTGTGGAGCCAAATGAGATCAGCAGAAGTTTGTCTGCATAAAGTGCAGGGGAGGTTAAGCTTCAGACTTGACTATAATGGATGGGCCTTTCAGTTTAAGTATAAACGGTAACATTAGGGTTATTTGAGGTGAAGAAACATACATGGGAATAACCACAATTTATGCCTTTCTTCTTTTGATGAGGTTTTTCTTTTCTTTCAGAAAAGGTTGAAACCATATTTTCTCATTTTTTTCATATTTGATATTGTCACTTGGAGATAATATTGTTGGAACAATGCTACTCTACATGTTTTTCTTGTATCCAAAGCAAATACTAGTTTCCAATCCTTTGTATTTTTTCAAATAGGACTTTTAGAGTTCCCAATTATGAATCACATTCATTCTGCTATAGCTAGAAGGCTTGGCAAGTGTTTCTAATAAAACATTGTATACCTTATTAGGTTTGTTATATTTTTTTTTAACAAAGAATATTTGGAAGAACAAGTCAATGGAATGTTTTTAAAACACTTTAGCTTGCTTTTGTAATAAGGAAAAAAATTGGACCTGTATTAACACATTGATCACTTTTTAAAATATATAAAGCTGAATGTCATTTTAATAAGCTTTAATTTCTGTTTAACAGAAATTTCTGCTTTGCTGTAATTCATATTAATTGTTTCTATTAAATCTGTGAAAAAGACTAACAAAGCATGGTACAATTTGTCTTCTGACTGGAATATATTGACTTTCCATGTTTCTACCAATTTTTCATGTTGAAATAAGAGAAATAAAATTTGCATTTATTCTGGCTGCAGCTAGACATTCAGTGCAGAATCTACCCAGCCAAAATTCTGTGTAACCTGCCCATTCTACTAAAGGGATGACTTCCTCCCTGGTCAGTCTTATTTTTATGAAAAGATTCACTTCAAAAGTATGCAACTGATTGACCATGGACAGGACCCTTCCTCCCCTCCTCAACCTCAGCTGAGCCAATTGGAACCCTAGGAATTTAGCATCAGGGTTGAGAGAGTAGATCTTGTTTTCTGCCTGTGACTGATCCTTTCCAAAGGAAAAGCTGGCTTACCCTAAGATTTGATGGAACCAGGAACAAGAGAACAAATGGTTGCCCTTCTAGCATGTGTTTCAATATCTGAAAGGCAAACATTACAAAAATAAATTATTAAATAAGGCATTTTCTATTTTCTCATCTTGATAAATAGACTTCATAATAACCTAGGGAAGGTGAGGCTTGAAAATTTTAACCCCTGTGACTCCTCAGAATTTGACAATGAAAAGTAACCTCCCTCCTTTTTTTTTGAGACAGAGTCTTATTTTGTTGCCCTCAGTAGAGTACTGCGGTATCACAGCTCACAGCAACCTCACACTTTTGGGCTCAAGTGACTCTTTTGCCTGAGCCTCCCAAGTGGCTGGGACTACAGGTCCCTACAGCAAAGCCCAGCTATTTTTAGAGATTGGGTCTTGCTACAGCTGATTTTGAGCCCCTGAGCTGAGGCAATCCACCTGCCTCTGCCTCTGCCTCCCAGAGTGCTAGGATTATGGGTGTGAGCCACTGTGCCTGGCTCTTGATATGAACCACATTAAACTAGCTTAAGAAATGTGGAGTTATAGTTTATAAATTGTAATATGATTAATTAATATTAATATTGTAATAATAATGTAATATTAATTACATTAATATGATTAATCAGTATGATCACAATTAATATGAGCAACATCAAACTAGTTTAAGAAATATGAAGTTATGTTTTATAAATTATAATATGATTACTATTATATTAATATTGTAAAAATAATGTAATATTAATTACATTAATATTATTTAATGTGATTGTAATTAATATGAGCCACATCAAACTAGCTTAAGAAATATGGAGTTATGTTTTATAAGTTGTAATCAATGAGGCCTAAGTAAGAAAACCAGGACACCCAACTAGGAGTCTTTGAGTTGCTGATTCAATTAAAATTTCATTACCAGAATTTATATGTTTATGATGCTTGTAGCATACAAAGTGATTTCACATTCCCTTTATAATCCTCACAATACCCTCTGTGAGGTATTGTGTCACAATAGACTCTATGCCCCTTTGCAAATACAGAAATGGAAGTTCAACTAACTTGTTCCAACTTCCAACCATGATTTCCTGTGGTGATGAAAGGCTACTGGGGTCTGCTGCTCTCTAGGCATTGAAGTGCATAGGAGTATACGGCTAGGCACTAACAGAAAAGGGAGGTAGGTGCTCATGGAAGAAAGTCTCTTCTTGCGAAAGCTATTTGCATCAAAAGAACAGTAGATAAAAACATGATTTGTATTTTTTAGCAAATCCGATCCTTTTGAAATTTTCTCTAAAGAAAGTGCAAATGGTAAGAATGAGGGCCTTAGTGTGGCGCCTGTGGCTCAGAGGAGTAGGGCACTGGCCCCATATGCTGGAGGTGGCGGATTCAAACCCAGCCCCAGCCAAAAACTGCAAAAAAAAAAAAAAAAAAAAAGAATGAGGGACTTCAATGAGCAATGCCCTTTCATTTGGTGGCCTTCACCATGTGCTAAGCCAAATGTGTAGTTTCTGAGTGTGGGTGTGTGAGACGGAAACTCAAGGAAAACTTCCCAGGCTCAATGGGAAATTGGTACAGGAAGGAAAGTCAGGTGTGAAATCTCTAAGTAAGGTATGTGGGGATTCTCCAGAGTTTATGAAGTCACAGGAGCTGGGACTATCTCTGGTTAGAAAATGAAAGTACAGATGGCATATGGGCAGGGAATTCTTCCCTGGTTCTGGGAATCCACCTCTCCGAATATGGAGTTGGGGAAGGTGCTCAGAGAGTAAGTCTGCAGGAAGTTCACAGGCCCTTTGGGGAGCCCAGGGAGAGAAGGGGTGGTGGTGTGTAAGTGTGTCCCTCGAGCCCACTAATGCACCAGGGTTATGGCAAAGCAGATCCCAGAAGAGTAAGCACAGTGATTTATTGCGATGCCTGGACCCAGACTAAGTCAGGTGGGACTTTTAAGAGCTTTCCCTAATGAAGATGGAATGGGGCATAAGGTTAGTGTCTGAATGGCCTCAGGTCAGTCTCTGAAGAAGAAATCCTTAGTAGTAATCATGTTATCAAGGAAGTAGCTATTGATAACATGGCAAACAGCAGCTCCTTGGGGCTTCTTGAAGGAGGGCTCAGGAGCCATCTTTGTGAAGGATGAGGACTGAGTGGTGAAGGGGAGGGATGTGAGGAACGTGCCTTACTTAGAGAACTGGAGAAGGATGGACATCTGAAGCCTTGTCTCTAGTTTGGGAGGCTTGAAGAGGGAAGATCAGACTCACATACATCAGTGCCACTCTATAAAGTAGCTGTCACTTATATTTAAGCGTATGCTTGTAGGAGTGTCGTTACCCGTCATAGCTGTAGGGACTTGTAGTTTTGGTGCCATCCTTCACCTGCTTGGAGATGAATCTGGTAGGAACCTGCTGAAGGTCGCTTTCACCTGCACTCATCCAATCCAGGCATCGACTGGAGCCTTTTCAGGGTTTCTAGCCCTACACTCCTTAACTTCATGGGGCTATGTTTCTTGCTTTTTTTTTTTTTTTTTCACAATAGAATTTCTTCCTTTGTCATTATTAGAAGCCTGAATTTTACTTTTTTGTTTGTTTGTTTTTCAAAGCCTGACTCTTAGACAGATTCTTAGACTGGTGGTTCATATCCCTCAGCTCATTCAACTTCAGCACCTGTCTCACCCACAGTCCCCAGGAGCTTTTCCAGAAGTATGACCTTCACCATGAAGCTCCATGAGTTTTCCCAATCCGAACTTGGGTTTCTTCAGCACTTTTTTTTAATTGTTGGGGATTCATTGAGGGTACAAAGAACCAGGTTGCATCGATTGCATTTGTTAGGTAAAGTCCCTCTTATAATTGTGTCCTGCCCCCAAAAAGTGTGTCACGTGCATTCAGCATTTTTTCTTTTCTCAGGAAGACATCCTGGAGAGGATAGATCGACAAGCCTTTTCTGTGTTTTTTCCAGTGCTGTCTGGAATCAATTTATTGACAAATTCTTTCAAGTCATTTGTCTGCACCTCTCTGATCATGATTTCCATCATTTTCTTCTGGATTTGGTGAACCTGTTGGTGCTGGGCATAAGAGGTCTTCTGTATCTGATTGTTAAATTTTTTAGTAAAACCAACACAGAACAGATGAAGCAGATAACCATCGGTAGTCTTAACATCAGCATGAGCTTCAATCACAGTCTGCCATTTTTTACCCATTGAACGCATTTTGTCATGGGTAAGATCTGCGCCATGGAAGTAGTTTTTGCCCTGAACATCTTCAGTAATCGGTTTGAATCTTCTAAATGCAACTTCATCATTCTGCCCATCAGCAAGACTCACTTCAAACACACGAGCTTTGAGGCCATCGGATGCAATTTTGGTTCCTTGAGTCCTGGTGACTAGTGTTTTCCCAGTATTTCTTATCTTGAACGTCGCAGGTGCCTTCACATCCTACCAATCTTTCTTAGAAAATGGACCAACCACTTTCTTCTTGGCTCCCTTTTGCTTGTTCCTGAGGACCGACATGGTGGTGCTCAGCGAGCCAAAAAGGCGGCTAAGTTTCTCAATTCCATTCCCAGCAACCTTTCTACAACACTATCCCTTGAATTCTCTGACAGTCTCCAGCTATTGGAAATAACACAAATTGGGCTGTGACTCTTGGGCCTCTCTTTTTTTTCTTTTGAAACAAAGTCTCAAGCTGTCACCCTGGGTAGAGTGCCGTGGCGTCAAAGCTCACAGCAACCTCAAACTCTTGGGCTTAAGTGATTCTCTTGACTCAGCCTCCCAACTACCTGGAAATATAGGCGCCCACTGCAGTGCCAGGTTATTTTTTTGGTTGCAGTTGTCATTGCTGTATTAGCTGGCCCAGGCCAGGTTTGAACCTGCCAGCCCTGGTGTATATGCCTGGTGCCCTAACCACTAGGCACAGGCACTGCCTCTTGGACCCCTCAGTACAAAAGCAAGAACATTCTCAAGTAAGTTATTACTCTTCTCATTTTTCAAGGCTGCCCTAAGATTCTGATTTTAAGGCCTTGGCCAAGTCACTAATTATATCTTTTGCTTGATCTTATTCACTTTTGAAATTATCCATATTAGTACCTGAATTAGAAATTTGGAAACAAATCTCTTTTGCTTGTCAATTATTCAAATTAGCTAGTTAGGCAACTAATCAATAACCAAAATGGATGCAATTTTTATAAATATTTCAGAAGGTAAATATTATCAAAGCCATTCACGAAGTTTCCTGTCGTATATGATACATACTAAGGTACTGCGTAAAGAGAAGCACAAAGATCTTGTTCCTTATTTTAGGAAGCTGTAATCACAGATGGAACTATACTACCTTTTCACTGTTTATAAATTAATACAAGTTATTATTCCTCTGTAAAATATAATGATGGGGGTATGAGCTTTAAACATTTTTTTTAATCATCTATATAAGAGACCCTGAGATTTCATGGCTTTGTTTCATGATGAGAGTAGAATTATATAATGTTGTATGACTATATGTATGTGTGTATACCAAGTTCTCTAGTCATACTTCATATGCCTTTTATAAGTACTGCCTATACCTCTAATAATAATCAGCACGGTATTTACTGAAACATTATTTCATTTTATTTATACAGTATGGTGAATTAGGAATTATTTTTCCCAATTTATAGTCCAAAAAACTCAGAAGGATAAAGCACTTTGACTAAGATTGCACATTCCAGGCTTCAGAAAGAGGTCAGGTCAACCCCAGGTCCTCACATAACACAGTCCAACTACCAAATATAGGCAGAGCCCACATTAGGTAAAGCTGCTGCATCCAAATGTGATGTCTTATTTTTTCTCAGAACCTGCTGGTCTCCTGTTTCCCTCTGGTCCTGTTAGTCCTGACCATCTTGTACTGCCTGGTCTCTGTGCTTCTCGTGTTGCACCCTGGCACAGTTATCCGGGGTGTCTGGAATCTACCACAAATTCACTGTGTCTTCCTCTCTGGGCATGAGATCTGGAACTCTTCATCTTTAGCTCGCCAGTCCAAATGATTCTCATGTGTCCTAACCACAGAGAACATCAGGTAGGTGTTAGAATTTTCTGCACCAGACTTATCTTTTACAATATAGAGGATTAATAATGGTTAGGAACTGGGAGAAGGAGATGAAGGAGAGGCCCTGTGACATACTTAAGATGCATATTCATATACCAAACACCCCAGATTTCTCATGTTCATTTCATAATACCCTGTGTATCGTGGAACCCAGCTTCAAATTCAGAAGTAAATTTGAGATCCAACAACAATCACAAGCCCCACAAAGTTCTCTAATTAGGAGGAAAGCCATACTTTATTTCAAAAAGGGTCTGAAGGCACCCTAGGAACAAAACTGGCTCTTTTAGAATTGTTGTAGAATTCCATTTCAAGATTTTCACTCATGAGGCTGTCCGGTGTTGTGTGTACACACCTTTAGCCGTGTGTAACTTTACAGTGAACTAGATAAGAAGTCAGGAGGATGGCTAAGTAAGAGAATCCCTGAGCAGAGAAAATGTGGGCAGGAGCAGAGATGTCATCAAGCATTAAGTGTCTGACTAAGTGGGAGAGAAGACCACGTCCCTGGTGCCTCTGTAACCACTGAAGCATCACTACAGGACGTGCCAAGGTGGGTTCTTAGAATAGAACAATGATCCCAAACTTCAGCTGCTCTTAGGTGAAAGCTTTGAACTCAACCTTGACTTTGATCTTTCTCTCAAGCCGTTTTGTCAACAGAGCCCATTGCTTCGCTGTCAGCATTTATCCAGAATTCATGCACTTCTTTCCACTTCTGCTGCCGTCCTGATTGAAGCTGCTATCATCTCTCCTCTGATTGATTAAAACAGCCTAGTACAATGATCTTCCGGATTTGGTCCTTGGCAACTGCAGTCTGTTCTCAGCAGAGCGAGTGGGATAATCTGATAGGAACATAAGTTAGAATGTCTTACTCCTCTGCACATAAAACACCCAGCGGTTTACCATCTATCCGGAACAAATCCAGAGTGCTTAGTGACCTAATGCCCCCTGCAGAAACCAAGCCCCCTTCAGCTGTGCGTCTTCTCCTCTCCCCTTGATTGCTCTGTTCCGGGAGCCGAACCGTCTGGCAGAGTCTTGAACATGCCAGGGCGTCAGAGCGGAAGCACTTGCTTCCTTCATAGAACATTTTACAGTTTTTTCTTTACTCAAAAATTTCCCAACGAAGAATTCCATGGCTCCCTATTTTAAATGACAGTTCTCAGCACATCTTATCAATGTTCTCTGGCTCGTTTTTCTCTGTGGGATTTACCACATTTCTTCCAAATGAGAAATAAAGATAGCCCGGAAGGGCAAGCCTTTCACTTTGACTGCTGTCCGCCCACAGGCTGATTCGGGGGGCTCTGGGACGGGCGTGGGGGCAGACGGAGTGGTTGCTTCCTGGAGCCTCAGTTAGAGACGTGGCCCACAGACCCTCTGCCTACAGCGGTGTCATCATTTACCTGACAAGACCCCTTCATTTACTTCATCAAAGGTGGAAGGCAGAAGAATCGGAAAACACATCTGGTGGCTTCACTGTTCTCCTCCCTCTCCCCTTATCTCCGTCATTTCCTAGGCCAAAGAAGGCGGCTTCTCTTTCTTCCTTATGGAAAACTCTACGGTCAATCCTTTAAACTTTGCAGCTTAGCCCAGATCAGGCTAGACACTTGTTATTGTGTTGCTGATGAGCTAAGAATGATTTTGTCATTTGAAAAAGAAAAACAAAATTGTTAAAAGACTCGCGTTTCATGATGTACGTAAGTGATATCAGCTGCAGATTTCATGTCCACAAACAAAGTTTTCATGAAACAGAGCCAGGGCTATTCCTTATTTATTGCTGATGGTGGTTTTTGTGTTTCAGTGGAAGAGTTGAATAGGTGCTGCAGAGACCGTATGGGACATAGCGCCTAAGACCTTCTCTCTCTGGCCCCTGACAGAAAAAGACCCTTGTTTTCCTGATGTAATAGAAATCGTTATGGCTCAGGACAAGGAAAACATTTTAAAACATAAAGAGCAATCATGTAAAAGATTCAGTTATGGTAATAATAATCCTGGGACAGAAAGACAGAATAGCTACATGAAGAAATGATATTTAAATTGAATTCTGAACATTTTGAGTACACACCACTGTACAGACCCTAACTTACGAAAAAATCCCAAATACTAAAAAGAATGTGGGTGACAATGAGCCCCCTTAACAAAGTCGTCTGAATGTATAAAGTTACAGATATTTCATATTGGAGAAAGAAAAGATCAGAGCGCCTTCATTTTTCTACATAATAGTCATCGGGATGATCAAACTTTCCAGAACTTTAGAATGAATTTTTATGCTCTTGGCATTAGCCCTCCTGGGCACGCTGGGCTGCCTTTTTATGAAGGACAGAACAAGGTACTCTCAGTATGACCTGAGGGATGAAGCCCTTGTCTGTCTGAAACCTAGATGGAAAGATGACCCTTTGCCAAGAAAAACTGTCACTTGCTCAGGAATTGGAAAATACTTAGAGGTTCCCTATGTAAATAAAGGATGATAATGATCTATTTGTAATTACACCATTACGTATGTCTCTTTAAAGATTTATAGTTTTGTCTTTCATCTGTAAGTTTTTAATACACCTGGATTTGATCTGATTGTGTGTGTGACTAGATCAATTCTCCTACTGTTGTTTACTGAAGACTCAATCCTTTCACCTCCTTCTGTGAAGTTGGTGCTGTCATAAATTAAGAATCTATACTTAGGTGAGACAGATTTTAGTCCCTTAAGTCTGTTTGATTTATCCCTGCTTATGCCAATAACCCAGTATCTTTAATATTACATCATTATGATTCTGAATTTGGTAGGCAAATATTCTTTTTTACAGCTGTCTTGGTTCTCTGTGACCCTTTGAACATCCATGTAAAATTTAGAATGATCTTGTGAAATGCCATTAATCCATTTGTGATTGTGATCATCATAGCTTTAACTTTATACACCAATTTGCAGAGATTGGAACTTTTATGATATTAAGCCTTTCTTTTTTTCTCTTAAGGCTTTCATTATTAAAAATCACCCGCAACTTTTAAAACTTTCAACACTTTGACAAACTTCTATCTTCTATTATCTGTCCTCTTGTAGGGAACACCAAGAGCCAGATGACATTTGAGCGAGATGATCTGCAGCTGAGGGGTGGACCCTTGGGCCATTCGTCCACAGGAGTTCCCTGTGAAGTGAAAGAGCCTTCAGCAGGCAGTCATTGTTAATTACTCCTCTCACCTGTATTATTCTGTCTCAGTAAAAGGCTGATGAGGAGGTTGCTCGGGGCTACCAGGAAAGTAAGGGCTAGCCCGTCTCCCACAATCTTGTACTTCGAATCCACGTCACGCCTGGTTCCTTCTGCAGGGATTGAGAACAGGGCCTTAGGAGCCCTACAGTCGCGACATCCTCTAATTATTTTTCCTGGGGTATTTCAAAGTAAATCCCAGGACAGTGATGTTTTCCCCCTAAACATATCAATATTCATTTGAAAAGAGAGCAAGATTTTTTTTAATATAATCACCTTTTTCTTACATAATCATATGTGCTATTACACACCTTATATTATGATAATTTTTAATTATAATCTAATATACAGTTCATATTCAGATTTGAAATGGAATCAATCTAAGCACCCATCAACTGATGAGTGGACATAAAAAATGTGGAATATGTATACACCATGGAGCGCTGCTAAGCCACAAAAAAAGAATGAAATAATGTCTTCTGAAGCAATTTAGGAATGGGAAAGCAGATTACACACGTTCTCACTTGTAAGTGGGAGTAAATGAAGGATATAAAGGGTCATCAGAGCAGTAATGGACATTGGAAACTAAGGAAGGAGAAGGATAGGGGTGAGGGATAAAAATCTACTCATCAGCAACCATGTATCCTATTCTGATGACTGAACAGAGGTGTGCCATACACTGTGACTCCCCAACCAACCCCCTCTCCCATCTCCCTCATTTCCCTACCCCCACCTTGTATCAGATCATATACTGAATTCAAAGATGGGTACATGGGATTCTTGCTTCTTTGATTTACAAAAAAAAAGATGTAAAGTCGCCATCTTTTTTAATGGCTGAATAGTATTCCATGGTGTACATACACCACACCTTGTTAATCCATTCCTGGATCGATGGGGATTTAGCTTGTTGCCACATTTTGGCAATTGTAAATTGAGGTGTGCTAAACAGTTCAGTGCAATGTCCTTAACTTTTTTGGAATAAAAAAAATAGAGACCTCTGTTTATTGCAGCTCCATTTACAATCTCTAAAATGTGGATATAGTCTAAATGCTCACCAGCCCAGGAATGGATTCACAAGGTGTGGGGCATATGTACACCATGGAATACTATTCAGCCATTAAAAAAGATGGAGACTTTACATCTTTGTATTAAATTGGATGGAAGTGGAGCACATTATTCTTAGTAAAGCATCACAAGAATGGAGAAGCAAGAATCCTATATTCTCAATTCTGATATGAGGACAATTAATCACCTAGTACACAGTGGGGGGTGGGAGAAGGGGACAGCAGTGAGAAGGAAGGAGATGGGGGTGGGAGTTATGGTGTGTGACACACCTTAAAAAAAAATAAATAACAGAAAAAAAATAGAGACCCTAAAAACCTAACAAAGAGTCAGAGAAGACCGTGAGGGGACGGTTCTGAGGCACTAATGTCTGATAACAAAGATTATGACAAAATACCCTGAAAAAATGTAATGCTGCAAAAAAGGCCATTGCAACTTTATACAAAAAATATGAGTACATCCACCCAGCAACTGTCTCTGCAACCTTGGACCAGGTTCATCCTTGTTATTGATACATGTAGCCAAGGATAATTATGTCAAAACAATTATGTAATCTTCCTCACTTTTCTTTTAGAAACCTTTATCTTCCTTTATCTCCCTGAATATGCCCACTGTTTACTATCCATCTGTATTTTTACTGTAGTGCCTGTTCTCGAAATCAACACTGTTTTCTCTGAGAGAGTCTGCCTTTCTGTTATTTAGGTTGATAAGGGTTTGAAAGCAGCAGTTTCCTGATTCTGCAATTTGATCTGCATTTATTAGGTGTTATATTTGACAAATATGATGACCTCTTTCTTCTCTGCGAGAAGGGTATTTGGTTGCCCTAAAAGACAGCTTATACAAGAAAAGAAGAATAAGTACTTGATTCTTTCCCTTTTATTATTAACTTGCAGAGTAATGGTTTGGTACCCCAGCAGCTCACCAAGGTATCTAACGGGTTTTGCTGTGCCTTAATTTTCATTTCTCTCCCCTTTTCAGTGTATGAAATCATTAACAATTCTTACATGTTTGGTTGTGTGCTTTACTAAATAGCAGTCTTTATTCTTTTCTGTTGCTTAAATTGTCCCAAATTTGGTCAGTGGGAGCCTCTTCAAACATGCTCTTGGGTCCTTTGGTGTGGCCTGATTACCCTTTGATGACTTTTCACTTTCTGGCTATCAAGATGTTCACTTTCTGTCTCAGATGTAGGACCAACTCATTTCTTAGAAGAGTACTAATTCCTTCAATATGGCATTGTTGATGCAACGTCGAGAGTCTAATTTTTACCCCTCTCCCCCAATACTTTAATTGATTTCAGTGAATTTTGAAAAAGTCTTCTGTGAGGTTATTTTTATTTCCCTGTTACGTCTTTGGTAGAATTCAACTGTCTGGGCTGGAGACTTTGTTTGTGGGAAGGTTTGTTAAAAATTAATTTCTTCAACAGATATAAGACTGCCCAGATTTATTATTTCATCTTGTGTCAGTATTGTTAAGATGTATTTTCAAAAGGATTTGTCCATTTCTTTGAAGTTATTTAATTTATTAGCGTGGAGTTGCCCTGGTGCCCTACTCCTTTGAGCCACAGGCACCACCCCTATTAGTTTTATTGTTTGTTTTTTTTTTTAAACAAAGAGTCAGCTTGTGGCTTTTTAAATTCTCTCTATTGTTTGTTTTCTTTCTTTCTTTTTGTTTTAGTGGGGAGTCTCACCCTGTCGTCCAGGCTGTAATGCAGTGAGGCAGTCAGCTCTCTGCAGCTTCAAACTCCTGGGCTTGAGAGATCTTCTTGTCTCAGCCTGCTGGTAAGTGGGACTGCAAGTGTGCACCCCACACTTGGCTAATATTTAGAAATATCTTTATAGAGATGGCATCTGGCTATGTTGCCCAGGCTGGTTTTGAACTCTGGTTTCCAGTGATCCTTTCACCTCAAATGCCCCAAGTGTTGGGATTATAGGCATGAGCCATTTCTCTCAGCCTTTGTTTTCTATTCATTGATTCCATCTCTTATTTCCTTCTCTTTGGCACCAAGACTCCTAAGTGCCTATCTCTTCCTTCTTTTATAAGCCTCACTTCCGTTTATTTTGTTGGTAAGACCTTCAGTACGATGCTTCTTGACTTACAACGTAGCTACGTCCTGATAAACTCCAAGTTGAAAAAGGCATGTAGTACAGCTAATCTACTGAAAATCATTGCTCAGCCCAGCTCCAGAACACTTACAGCAGCCTACAATCTGGCAAAATCATCTAACATAAAGCCTGTTTTATAATAAAGTGCTGACTATCTCATGTGATTTATTGAATACTATACTGAAAGTGAAAAACAGAATGGTTTTGTGGTTCTCAAAGTAGTTTCACTGAATGGGCATTGCTTTTGCACCATCAATAAGTGGAACAGTTTTAAGCTGAATCAAAAATCAGGGACCGTCTATCCTACATTGAATACTAGCTGTGATGGCACCATTGCTTGTATTGTTCTGGATTCTAAAGAATGTATCTAAATTTTCACCATTAACTGGATGTTTACTTTAGTTATTTGGTAGATAACCTTTATGTTTTTGTCAAGTGAATAAAACTCTACTAGTGTTCCTAACATTTTTTGCATATATATATAAAATTTCTCAAACAGGTTTACGGATTTACCAAAACTATTGTTTTTTTCAGTATTCTTTTCTTATTTGATTTGGACTATAAAAAAATGTTAGTTCTTTTAGTTATCTGAAATAATTGTGTACAGAATGACATGGAATTTTGGAAGCACACACAAAATCATGTACACATGTGGCTTTCTTTGATTTTTTGGTGGGATTTGAGGTGGACTTTATTTAATACTTCAATTTATTTAATGGTTATTAATTTATTCTTTAAGTTTTCTATTTTTATTTAATTTTAAATTCCACTTACCAATTTTATCTAGTTTTTAATGTTTATTGGCATATCATTGGTCATAATTTCAACTTGTGTTATATTTGTAGTATTTTTTTTGTGTTATATTTGTGTATTTGTAGTATTTGTAGTATTTGTAGTATTATATTTGTGTATTTGTAGTATTTGTAGTATTATATTTGTGTTATATTTGTAGTATTATATTTGTGTTATATTTGTGTATTTGTAGTATTTGTAGTATTATATTTGTGTTATATTTGTTAGTATTTATTTTGTGTAATTTAAAAAGGCCTAGCTTATACTTGTGCAAGTGAGGGATGGGAGATGATCCCAGGATGGGGAGGCTGTGGGCCCGGCCACTGGTACCTCATGTGGTCTCCCCTCCCTTTCCATCTCCCATCTAGTGCTCCTTTCTTGGGACTGTTCCCTGGGCACAGATCTTTTTAAGGAGGTGTCTTTCACAGCTGGCATTATAAATTAATGGGGGATGAGAGGAGGAGTAGAGTGGTAGCAAAAGGGCAAAGAGACAAGGGATGGGAATGTCTGAATGTCCAGAGAGCATCCATCCTGCAGATTTTGCAGTTTTCTGCCGTCCTAACCCATGCTGAGTGCCTGTGTGACCACTTGGTTGATTCTGGGTTGGCTCTGCTTTCCTTTTGCTAGTAAACAGGCAATACTGTCTCAAGGTAGTATTGTGGAAATGAAATGGACATGCTCAGAAAGCTCTTGGCTGGCCTTTCAGCCAGTCCTCTCCATCCCTCAGCCTTCCGCATTAGGTTTCTGTTTTATTCTCACCACCCTTCTCCCACAACATGCCCTGACCTCCTCTCTGTCCCTAAAAGCTTCTCATCCTATCTCCCTCTCTCTCCCTCCCCCCTCTGTCTCTCTCCCTCTCTCTCCCTCCCCCCTCTGTCTCTCTCCCTCTCTCTCCCTCCCCCACTCTGTC
>NW_003852402.1:37957572-37976218 GCF_000181295.1 Otolemur garnettii | reverse complement strand
CTCTCCCTCTCTCCCCCCTCCACCCTCTCTCCCCTTCTCTCTCTCCTCTCCTCCCTCTCCCTTCCCAAAAATAAAAAAAGAAAAATAAATAAAAGCTTCTCATAATTTTGGTGTAAAGTTCTGGGATTCCTCAACTTTTCTCATTTGGTTTTAAGGGAGGCAACTTTGTTAATTTGTTATCTTTTCTGGAACAACAAGGAGATGATTTGTAAATTAGAGAATCTTTTCACCATCAGTAGAATAAGTAAGAGTCCCTAATCTTTAAAAAAAACTGTGATTGTCTTTAGTGCTGGCCACTAAAATTTCCCTTCACTTTTCCCAGGCACATAGGAGGATTGCATTTCTGGGCACCTTTGCTGAAGTTCACGTAGCTCTGTGGCTTCCCTGGCCTGGTGAGCAGAAGTCTGTGTCACTGGCGGCTCCTACACACTGCAGGCCCTCAAAGGCAGTGCAGATCTGACGTTTTCTCTTTCACTGTCAGCATGGTGGCCAGCCAGGCTCTAGCTCAAAATTTGGCAAACTTTTTCTGTAAATGGACAAATAATACATAGTTTAGGCTTTCTAGGCCCTATGATCTCTATTGCAACCACTCAACTCATGGTAGTGAGAAAACAGCCACAGGCAATACATCAGCTACTGAACGTGACCATATTCCAATAACACTTCATTATAAACACTGAGATTTGAATTTCATGTAACTTTTACATGCCACAAAATAGTCTTCATTCAAAAAATGGTTTCAACTCTTTGCAAATGTAAAAACCATTCTTTGCTGCCGGGTCATACAAAATCAGGCAGTGGTCCCGATTTGGTCCATGGGCCATAGTGCTTTAGTCCCGGTTTAAAATGGAGGTTTCTCCAAACACCTGATTCCCAGAGCGAGGGTAACGCAGAACAAACCCTGCACTGACCCATAAGCAGTATCTGGTGTAGGGCGGCGCCTGTGGCTCAATGGGTAGGGCGCCGGCCCCATATACTGAGGGTGGCAGGTTCGAACCCAGCCGGGCCAAACTGCAACAAAAAGTAGCTCGCCGTTGTGGCTGGCGCCTGCAGTCCCGGCTACTGGGGAGGCTGAGGCAAGAGAATCGTCTAAACCCAGGAGGTGGAGGTTGCTGTGAGCTGTGATGCCACAGCACTCTACCTAGGGCAATAAAGTGAGACTCTGTCTCTAAAAAAAAAAAATAATATCCAGTGTGTGTGTGTGGGGGGACACGCATGTTATTATATGCCACTAATTAAAAAAAAAATCACAGCACACTCTGGCTGAATGACTGTTTTTGAAGTGGGAAGACAGCAGTGAAGGACTGGAAGGAAAGGCGGATGGAGAGAGGGAGGAAAGGACACTGGGAGACGGGAGGGGGCGTTTGAAAGCTGAGGAACTCATTAAATTCCAACAGATCGTCCATTGTTACATCCTAATCATCTGCCTAATTACACAATAATGTATCTTCTACTGTTTCTGGGATGCTGGAATGTTGATTGTTTTAAAAAGTAAAGAGAAAGACAGAGATTGAGAGACAGAGAGAGAGAGAGAGAGAGAGATGGCAGCATTTTAAAGTGGATCTGAAAACTGCGTCAGAAAGTCAGAAAGGCCAAATCAAGGAGCTCTGGTAAGAGACATTCCATCAACAAAAATATCTCTTCTCCTCTCTCCATGGCAACTGCCAAACAGTAAAGAATATGCAATATGCAATATCCTTATTTGAACCAGGATGCTGAGAATCGTGTAGCCAACTAACGTCTATTTTGGGGGCAAGAAGGGGCAGATTCTGTAAAGAGCTTGTCCTGATTCTGTAACATTTGTTGAAATTTCTCAGTTGTTAGTGGCAGAATTCCAGAGGCACT
The DNA here is from genome assembly GCF_000181295.1 of Otolemur garnettii. Lineage (NCBI taxonomy): Eukaryota > Metazoa > Chordata > Mammalia > Primates > Galagidae > Otolemur > Otolemur garnettii. Next base: position 37,974,373 of record NW_003852402.1, on the reverse strand, counting down.
GCACGTATCCGCTTTCCAACAGCTTATAATTGAATACTCACCTTGTGCACCTTTGTAATTGTTGGAGCCCCGATTCTGACACAGTTGGTGTGCATTAAATAATCTTTTTCTCCGGACTTGCCAGAGCAGGAATGAGAAGAGATGTTGCCCTTGTCAGAACCTCCTGCCCTGGACATGTCGATGGGGAAACAATCCTTATTTGATCATTTTTGGGTGAGGGGAATGAAAATAAATTGTGCGCAGAGGCTCTAACTCCCTCCGGGCAGATGAGTGGGAGGGAGAGCCTCTTTGGAAAACCTACAATTTATTCTTACAAAACAATGTAGCCTCTAAGAAGTCAAAAACATTTGGAGAAAGTGCAGAAATGAAAAGCATTATTGTGCGAAGTTCAAACTCTCAAGGGAAAAAAAAGGTGCTCTATAAAGGCTCAGAATTTACTTTTTGCCTTGGAAATCCTCTGGACTAGAGTGATGTGATTTGTTTAAAATATTGCACTTAAATATTTAAATGTAGCAGGCCCTATGTGTTTAATTTCTTTGTTTAACTGATGCATAGTTTCCCAACTATGTAGTGACTGGTGTTAAGTGTGAGGCTGTTCTATATTTATGTGGTTCAACTTTCCAGAATATTTGGAAGCTGGCCTTAAATATGTACAGTATTATTCCTCTGCAGCACTGCTGCCACTGCCCAAATATATAAATACTAGGTCCCTATAGTCCACTCTCCTGACATGTGGTCAACAAGGAGAAAAGTAAATTAAATTTGTCAAATCATTCATCAAAGATGCACGGGCTTCGGCGAATTATAAAATAAAATTTCCAGGTACTATGTGGGAAGTCAGATGCCGGACACATCTTTTATTTATTTGTATTTTAAATAATTATGCCTTGAGTATATAGATTTTTTTTTTTGTGCAATGTCAGTATGTGTAATCTGATGGCATTACAGTTATTTAATAGCATGACATACAGAGTAGGGCAGTAAGAATTAAAAAAATAATCAGTTGTTTTTGTATCAGAAACATTGAGAGAAAAGTTTTTGAAAGGAAAAAAGGAAAATGTTACTCTCCTGTGGATCTTTTTACACAGAAACGATTCTGTTGCCTCACAAAGGTTTGCTTATGCTGGTGCCCTGTGGCATCAAGGCATTGTTCTAAAGGGTAGAGAGGGGGATGTGGACGCCACCATCTGGTCATGACCTCACTGATTACATGGAACCTCTCCCTGGGGCAGACCTTCACTGGAGTAAGGTCAGAGACAAGAATTTGGCCTTGAAGAAGTCATGAATTGATCTTCAAGCAACGAATCTGAAAGGGTACATTTTCTACTAATTAACCTTTATTCATTCCTGGGAAGGTTACACATATTTTAGAAAAAGTAGTTCCCACTCCTAGAAATTGGAGCCCCGAGAAAAAATGAATGCAATAATGGAAAAACAGCTACACATGCATGTATACACACACACATCTAAGGACAGTTTATATTATAAAGCACAGAATGGATTCTATAACATACAGTGTTCAAAGGAAGCATAATTTTAAATGATAGAGATATTGCTAAGATAGACAGCATTTTGTGATTCTGAGAGTTCTTAGGAAGCTTCACCGACTCATCAGATAATATGAGAGGCGGTTTCTGTGCATGCTATAGAAAATCATTAATCCAAAAGATCCCATACAACTTCCTAAAACACTTTATTGACTCTGCTTCCTAAATTACTGCTCTTTTTCTTATTTGGTTATTGTCGTTAGTCTAATTTTAGAGAAGACAAGGGTGACAGGCTAAACTGCATTCCTCCCAAGTTCATATGTTGAAGCCCTAAGCCCCAGTACCTCAGAATGTGACTATATTTGGAGATAAGACCTTTAAAGAGGTGATTAAGTTAAAATGAAGCTTCTAGGGTGAGTCCTAATCCAATCTGACTGGAGTCCTTATATGAAGATGAAATCTTGAATACAAAGAAACACTAGAATGTGTTTGTGTGTGGAGGAAAGAACAAGGAAGGACACAGCAAGCAGGTGGCTGTCTGTAAGCCAAGGAGGGAGGCCTCAGTAGAAACCAAGCTTGTTGCACCTTGATCTTGGACTTCTGGCCTCTAGAACTGTGAGTAAATAAATTCCTGTTGTTTAAGCCATTTGGCTTGTTCCAACCCTAGAAAACCTGTACAAAACCAAATGATGCTTAACCTTTTTCCAAAGATGGGAGATCATTACTGGGAAGGAAATTAACTGATCACAGGGGAAATCGATGTAGACAGGTTTTTTTATTTGTTTTATGTGACTACAAATCCTGATGTGGTCTTCATTGAAAGTATTAGGATGAAGAGATCAAGGAAACCAAATTTTAAGACTATCCATATCAAAAAAGCATCCACTGGTCTACCACAACTCCAAGAGAAATAAATCAGAACTTCTAATCTTAAATATCGGAGTCTTTCTGATAATCTGGTATTGCAAAATGTTCACCTATCTTGTATCAGCTTTACTATTAAAAATATGTTAAAAAGGAAAATGGACTTTTATTTAACCGGAAAGCATTAAATATACTTGCATATTTCAGCATTATGGAGCTATAGCCATTATTTGCTTTTCAAAGGAACAGAAAACATGCAGAGGTTAAAATGTTTGCTTTAGTTACATAGGTCAAAATATCCAACAAGATGAAGATTTTTTATGGCAGGAGGAAACTCAATTAAGGCAGCATTCTGGGAAATGTTATCTCATCTTGCTACATACAAGGTGGAGTCAGAACGTTCCTGTATCTGCAGCTGGCCTTGGGAGATTAGGATGGCCTTGCTCAAAGCTGTGGGTGTAGGCTGGGCTGTCAAAAGCCAGAGGATTGTCTAAAATTGGATTTAAGATCAAACACACACCCCAAATCTAGGCTTCTAATCTGCATACCAGAAGCCTGGAAGTCAATGGGATGGTCCCAAAATAAGACCAAGTTGAGTCAGCGGAGCAGTTAAATCCAGGAGTGGGGTGGAGGGAACCATGTCCCAAAGTAGTCATAGTTCGTAAATGAATGAATTAAAAAAGCTGAGTTGTAGCAGTAATAGTATCAATTCACAATCCCATGTGTAAGAGACATAACTTGTATAATTTTTCTGTGATTGAAATTAATATCCCTCATATATTATACCTATTTCACAGAGCAGGCTGATATATTATCTCAGTTAATTCAGGGTTTCACCACCCCTTTCCCTAAGCTTGTGGGCAATTTCAAGCATTGCTTATGTGGTTATGTATATCGTTGTTTGTATAGGGTGAGCGGATCTGACGTTCTACATCTGAGTTGAGTCGTTTTGACTACTTCGTCCAGGAATATTCTGTGATAGACATTCTCCGTCTGGTTCTGTTATCAATCCTTGCAGGTTGCTGTTGAACTGTCTCTTGGTCTAGGGGAATGTTTGGTTGCTCATCCTCCCGTTAGGGCACAGGGACTGTGAGCTGTCGTACGCTCTCTCTGCCTGTTCATTCCCTGCAGCCAGCCAATGTCACTCCATGGGTACTGGCCTTTACCAAGCCCTAGAAGCTCAGAACCTCCCTGTTTTCTTGAGTATTATCGGAGAACCGGCCTCCACCTCTGGCACTCTCCATTTTTCCTACTCTCCTACCTCAAACCCTGGCTTTGATTTTGAATAATGTCAGGGCACAGTACTCTCCCAGAGATGCAGAGTCCAGGCCCTTTGCTTGCATTTCCTGTGTTTCTGTTCTTCCCCAAGCCATTATCATTCTCAGCTATGATTTCCAAGGAGAGCCATAAATACTGCCTCTAACTGATACATGAGATCACAAAGATATTATTAATAGCATGTATTCATACCCTGACTTATTTTCTCCCCGGTTTTATTAAGGCATGATTGTCAGATAAAAGTTACATATATTTAAGGTGTACAACATGATGTTGTGAAACAATCGCCACAATCAAGCTAATGAATGTATCTATCACTCACATGGTTACCTTTTGTGGAGGTAAATTTCAAGTACACAATGGGTTATTACTGACTATAGTCACCATGCCACACATTAGACCTCCTTAACTCATTCATCTTATAATTGAACGTTGATGCCCTTTGACCATATTTCCCATTTCCCCCACCCACCATCCCCTCGGTAACTTCTCATCGACTCTCCGTTCCTGTGGGTTGAACTTTTTTGGATTCCACAGGCAAGTGAGATCATTCAGCATTTGTCTTTCCGTGTCTGGCTTATTTCACTTGGCATAATGTTCATAATGTGCTCCAGGTTCATCCGTGCTATAAATGGCAGGCTTTTCTTCTTTTTAAAAGCCGAATATATGGTCCACATCTCTTATGTGTATATAGAATATACATATATCCTAAATCTATCCGATAGACGTATACTATTTTCTTTATCTATTCATCCTTTAATGGACACAGTTATTTCCATATCTTATCTATTTTGTGAGTAATGCTGCAATGAACTTGAAAGTGAAGATAGCTCTTGGATATACTGATTTCATTCCTTTGGATACATGCCCAGAAGTGGGATTGTTGGGTCATATGGTAGTTCTATTTTTAATTTTTTGAGGAACGTCCATACTATTTTCAATGATAGCTACACCGATTGACATTCCCACTCATAGTACACATTTTTTTTCCTTTTCTCCACCCCCCTGGCCAGCATTTGTCACCTTTTGTCTTTTTATGATAGTCATCATAATAGATGTGAGATAAGGCCTCATTATGGTTTTGAGTTGATTTACGTTTCTCTGATGATCAGTGATGTTGAGCACCTTTTTGTATAACTATTAGCCATTTGTATGTCTTTGGAAAAATATCTGTTCAGTCCTTTGTCCACTTTTAAAATTGGGTTATTTGTTTATTTATTTATTTAGTTTTGCTCTTGAGTTATATGATTTCCTTACATATTTTGGATACTAATCTCTTATCAGATGTACAATTGCCAAAATTTCACCTGTGCTGTACGTTAGCTTTTCATTTTATCTTTGGTTCTTTTGCTGTTCAGAAAGCTCTTAGTTAGATACAATTAATTCTACCTGCTTATTTTTGTTGCCTATGCTTTTAGTATGCTATTCAAAAAGTTATTGCCAAGGCCAATTCCAGGAGCTTTACGTGTATGTTTTTATCTAGGAGTTGTATGGTTTCGCCTCTTACATTTTAAGTCTTTAATCCATTGTGAGTTGATTTTTGTGTATAGGGTAAGATAAGGATCTACTGTTATTCTTCTGCACATGGATATCCTGTTTTCCCAATATCATTTATTCTCTATTATGAATTCTTGGCATATTGGTTGAAGAGTAGCTGACCATATGTGCATGAGTTTATTCATGGGCTTTTAATTTTGCACCATTGGTCTGCATGTCTGTTTTTATGCCAGTACCACACTGTTATGAATACTATGGTGTCATAACAAAATTTGAAATCAGGAAGCATGATGCTGCCAGCTTTGTTTTCTTGGTCAAGATTTCAGCTCCTCAAGGGTTTTTGTGGTTCCATATGAATTCTAGGATTGTATTTTCTACTTCTGTGAAAATGCCATTGAGATTTTGTTAGGGATTACACTGAATTTCTAGATTGCTATGGGTCATATGGACGTTTTTGCAATATTAGTTCTTCTGATCCAAGAATATAGAATTTCTTTCCATTTACTCATGTCTTTTTTCTTTCATTATGTTTTACAGTTTTTAGTGTATATTCTTTTCATATCCTTGCTTAAATATATCCTAAGGAAATGTATTCTTTTTGATCTTATTGTAAATGAGATTTTTTTTCTTAATTTCTTTTTTTCATAATTTATTGTTAGGACATGGAAATACTACTGATTTTTGTAAATTAATTTTGTATCCTGTAACTTGACTGGATTTATTAGTGATAAATTTGTGGTGATGTCTTTAGGTTTCTCTGGTAGAACTAATAAATAAATTCAGTAAAGTTGTAGGATGTCATCTATAAAGAGAGACAGTTTTACTTTTTTCTTTCTAATTTCGATTTTCTAACTTCTATTTTTTCTTGCCTGATTTGCTCTGGCTAAGACTTCTATTTAGGCTGGTGCAAAGGTAATTGTGGTTTTGGACTATTAATTTTAAATCATTATAACTCAGCTCAAACACATTTGTATTAATCAAAATAGGAACTCTTACAATCAATGCATTGTTGCCAATGAGAAATAGGATTATTTCTTCCTGTAATGTAAAAATCAGTGCTTCAGGATTGGACGAACTCTTGGAAGGCATTTTCTGTATCCTGCTAGTTTGGAAGTGTTTTTCCAACAAAAAAGTTGTTGAGATGCTTGCAGAAGTGATAGTCGGTTAGTGAGACGTCAGGTGAAAATGGCAGATGAGGCTGGCACAGTGGCTTGCACTCCTAATCTTTGCTTTGTGGGAGGCTGAGGCAAGTGGATTGCTTGAGCACAGAAGTTCTAAACCAACCTGAGCAAGAGCAAGACCTTGTCTTTACTAAATCAAAAAACTAGCCACACATAGTGGTGCAGGCCTAAAGTCCCAGTTACTTGGGAGGCTGAGGCAAGAGGATTGCTCAAGCCCAAGAGTTTGAGGTTGCTGTGAGCTGTGATTACTCTAGGGCACTCTATACAGGTGACAGAGTGAGATTCTCTTTGCTCCCCCCCAAATAGTGGATGTTGGAAATCTTCATAGCCCAATTTCTTCAATTTTTAAAGCATTGCTTGTGCGACCTGCAGTTGGGTGCTGTGGTGGAGAAGAATTGGGCCCTTTCTGCTGACCGATGCCAGTTGCAGGCACTCCAGTTTGGGTGCTTCTCATCAATTTGCTGAGTATACTTCTCAGATGTAGTGGTTTTGCTGGCATTCAGAAAGCTGTAGTGGATCAGACCACTAAATAGTGACTATAACCTTTACCCAATGCCAGTGTGACTTTGGGAAGGGCTGTGGGAGTTCATGCTGGTCCACCAGTGAGCTGGTCACTGCTGGCTGTAGTATGAAATCCAGTTTTTGTTGCACATCACAATCCGATTGAGAAATCATTTGTTGTTGTGTAAAATAAGAGGACACTTGAAGATGACAATTGCTCTGAGTTTTGGTCAGCTCATGAGGCACCCACTTATTGAGCGTTTTCACTTTTCCAATTTGCTTCAAATGCCGAACCACTATAGAGTGCTGGACATTGAGCCCTTTAGCCTTCTCCTGTAGCCATCAGGGATCAGCTTCCAGGCTTGCTCTCAGCTGGTCACTGTAAACTTCCAATGGCCGCCACTAAGCTCCTCATCTTCAAGTCTCTTGTCTCCTTTTGCAGAACTCCTCGAACCACCACTGCACTGCATGTCCGTTACCAGTTTGGGGGCCAGATGCCATTTTTGATGTTGTGAGTTGTCTCTGCTGCTTCACAACCCGTTTTGAACTTGAATGAGAAAATCATCCAAATTTGCTTTTTGTCTAACATTATTTCCATAGTCCAAGATAAATATGAAATAAGCAGCAAGTAGTAAGTCATTAGCAAAAAAAGAAAAAATAACATGAGAATTGCACATTAAAATGATGTGTAACGTAACTACATTTATTTAAGAATGTATTCCAGTCTCAAATGACAAGTTTCAACAGTGCAAAGACCACAGTTACTTTTGCACCAACCTATGTCAAATGGAAGTAGTAAGTGGGCGTCCTTGTCTTGCTCTGATCCTGGGTAAATGCTTTTAGTTTTTCAGGGCTGGGTATGTTGCTAGCTGTGGGCTTGCCATGTTTGGCCTTTCCTATGTTGCAGTACATTCCTTCTATATTGCCTTAGTGTTTTGGGGATATTATAACAAAATCCCAGAAACTGGGTAGCTTATAAACAATGAAAATTTACTTCTTTCAGTTCTGGAGGGAAAGACACTGGCAGATTTGTTGTCTGAGGAGGGTTTGCTTTCTGGTTCACAGATACCTTCTCACTGTCTCCTGGTGAAAGGGACAAAGGATCTCTGGGGTCTCTTTTTATGAGGAGAAGCCTCAGCCTTGCCCCCCAACTGGATAACCTAGAAGAAATGGATAAATCCATGACGCCTCAGCCTTTATGACCTAATTGTCTCCCAAAGGCCTTACCTCCTAATACTATCGCCTTTGGGATTAGGATTTCAGCACATGAATCTTTGGGGGACACAATCATTCAAATTCAAATATTTAAATCATAATATATATTAAATTTGTTGAGAATTATTTTTTATTATGAAAAAATATTGAATTTTATCAATTTTTTTTCTGCATCTACCGAGAGGGTCATGTGATTTTTATCTTTCATTCCATTAACATGGTATATCACACATACAGTCTTCATATTTTGCATTATCCTTGTATCCCATAAATAAATCCAACTTGAACATGATGTATGAACTTTTAATGTAAATTTGGTTTGGTAGTATTTTGTTGAGGATTTTTGTATCTGTGTTCACTGTGGCCTTTAAAATTGTCCTTATCTGTCTTTGGTGTCAAGATAATGCTCGCTTTGTAAAATGAGTTTGGAAATGTAACATATGTCCTGCTTTTCCAACTTTGGAAGAGTTGAAGTAGGATTAGCATTAATTCTTCCTTAAATATTTGGTAGAATTCAACAGCGAAGCCATCAGATCCTAAGCTTTTCTTTGATGGGAGACTTTTTAATAACTGACTTAATTTCCTTACTCTTTATTGGTTTGTTCAGATTTCCTTTTTTTTTTTTTTCATGATTCAGTATTGGTAGGTTATATGTATCTAGGAATTTATCCATTTCTTCTAGGTTATCCAATTGGGTGGCAAATTTGTTCATAGCAGCCTCTTACAATCCTTTGAATCTCTGTGATATCAGTTGTAATGTCTCCTCTTTCATATCTGATCTTATTAATTTGAGACTTTCTCATTTTTCTTAGTCTAGCTATAAGTTTATTGATTAAAAAACAACTTTGTTTCATGCATCTTTTCTATTGTTTTTCTAGTCTCTGTTTTATTTATTTCTACTTTGGCCTTCGTGATTTACCTTCTGCTAACTTTGGACTAAGTGTATTCTTCTTTTTCTGACATATTAAATGTAAAATTAGGTTATTTATTTGTGATTTACCCTTTTTCCTAATGTATGTCTCTATTATGATAAAACTTCCCTCTTAGAATTGCTGTACCTTATCAATTTTGGTGTGCTGTGTTTCCATTTTCATTTTCTCAAGGTATTTTTTAATTTCCTTTTTGACTTCTTTTTTGACTTACTGGTTGTTCAGGAGCATGTTGTTTAATTTCCACATACAGTTGACCATCCTTAATCCAAAAATCTGAAATCTGAAATGCTCCAAAATTCAAAACTTTTTGAATGCCAACATGATGGTTAAAGGAAATCATGACTGGAATATTGTAAACTTTATACTTTTGGATTACAGATGCAAATCTGGAAAGCATAATGCAAATATTCCAAAACCCTAAAAACCTGAAACACTTCTGGTTTCCAGCATTTTGAATAAGGAATACTCAACATGAATTTTTGAATTTTCCAGTTTTCCTCTTACTATTGTTTTCTAATTTGGTACCATTGTGTTCAGAAAAGATACTTGATATAATTTCAATCTTATTAAATTTTGTTAATGCTTGTTTTGTGGTTTATCATATGATCTATCCTGGAGAATGTTCTGTGTACCTGAGAAAATGTGTACTTTGCTGTTATTAGATTGAATGTTCTACATTACGTCTTTAGGTCCATTTGTTCTAAAGTTTAGTTCAAGTCTAATGTTTCCTTATGGATTTTCTGTCTGGATCATCTATTCCTTGCTAAAAGTGGGATACTGAAGTCCCCTGTATTATGCTATTGCTTTCTATTTCTCCCTTCAGATCCACTAATATTTGCTATTACTTAGTGGTTCTGTTGTTTGGTGCTTGTATAGCAAATATTTTTATATTCCTTAATGAGCTGAACCTTTGGCATTATATAATGACATTTTCTCTTTTTTGCAGTTCTTGACTTTAGCTCTATTTTTTATAATGTAAATATAGTTATCCCTTCTCACTTTTTGTTTTCATTTACATGGAATATCTTTTTTTAAATCCCTTCTCTTTTAGCTTATGTCTCTTAAAAGTTGAAGTGAATTCTTGTAGACAGCATATAGTTGGGTCTTGTTTTTTATATCCACTCAATGACTGTCTTTTGATCAAAGAATTTAATCCATTATCAAAGTAATTATTGATATATAAGGACTTACTGTTGATATTTTGCTAACTATTTTCTGGCTTTCTGTAGTTCCTTTGTTTCTTTATTTCTTACTGTCTTCCTTTCTGATTTTTTAAATATTTATCGGGTGGTACGCTTTGATTCCTTTGTCTTTTGTGTATCTTCTGTAGACTTCTGCTTTGTGGTTACCATGAGGCTTACATAGTACATCTTATAGTTATAAGTCTATTTTAAGCTGATAACAACCTAACTTTGCATATGAAAACTCTGTATTTTTACTTTCCCCACCAAATTTTGTTTTTGATATCACAATTTATATCTTTAACATTGTATATCTATTAACAAATTATTTAGCTATATTTATCTATAGCTGAAGCAAGCACGTATTTTAGCTATATTTTAATACTTTTGTCTTTTAACCACTATATTAGTTAAAAGTAATTTACATATTACTATTACAATATTAGAATGTTCTGAATTTGACTATACATTTATCTCTGCCAGTGAGTTTTACCCCTTCATAAGTTTTCATGTTATCAATTAATTAGTATCCTTTCATTTCCTGAATTTGACTATACATTTATCTTTCCAGTGAGTTTTATACCTTCATAAGTTTTCATGTTCTTAATTAATTAGTATCTTTTCATTTCAGCTTGAAAAACTGCTGTTACCATTTCTTATAAGGCAGATCTAGTAGCGATGAACTTCCTTGGCTTTTGTTTTTCTGCGAAAGTCTTTTGTCTCTCACTTCTGAAGAACAGCTTTGCCAGATAAAGTATTTTTAGTTGGCTTTTTTTTTCTTAGCACTTATCATATGGCTCTCTTCTGACCTGCAGTGTTTTTGTTGAGAAATCTCCTGACAGCTTATGGGTATTCCCTTGTGTGTGTTGATTTTCTTTTCTCTTATTGCTTTCAAATTTCTTTCTTTGCCCAGTTTTGTTTTGTTTTTGTCTTTTAAGAAACAGAGTCTCATTCTGTCACCCTCAGTAGAGTGCTGTGGCATCACAGCCCATAGCAACCTCCAGCTCTTGGGCTTAGGTGATTCTCTTGCTTTAGCCTCCTGAGTAGCTGGGACTACAGGCATCCACCACAATGCCTGGCTATTTTGTTGTTGTTGCAGTTTGGCCAAGGCCAGATTTGAACCCGCATCCTATTCACTGAGCAACAGGCATAACTCCTTTGTCCAGTTTTTGACAGTTTGATGATAATGTGTCTTGGCAAAATTCTCTTTTGTTGAACCTATCTGGCAACTTACAAGCTGCCTGAACCTGGATGTTTACATATCTCCTTTTCTCTTCCTCTTTTCTTTCTGATATTCCAGTAATGCACATGTTGGTTTTCTTGATTGTATCCCATAAAATCTATAGGCTTTGGCCATTTATTTTCATTTCTTTTCCTCCTCTGACCATATAATTTCAACTAACCTGTCTTTGAGTTCACAGATTGCTTTCTTTTGCTAAATCATATATGATGCTTATGCTTTCTATTGTATTTTCATTTTCTTCATGTATTACTCAGCTCTAGATTTCTGTTTGATTCTTTTCTATGATTTCTCTTTGTTGAACTTCTTATTTTATTCATATATTGTCTTTCTGATATTGTTGAATTGTTAACTTATGTTTCCTTAAAGTTTGTTGAACTTCCTTAAGGTAATTATTTTGAATTCCTTTTTTAGAAAACTAATACGTAGATCTCTGTTTCTTTGATGTCAGTTGCTAAAGATTTATTTATTTATTTATTGAGACAGAGCCTCAAGCTGTCACCCTGGGTAGAGTGCTGTGACATCATAGCTCACAGCAATCTCCAACTCCTGGGTTTAAGCGATTTTCTTGAGTCAGCCTCCCAAGTAGCTGGGACCACAGGCACCCGCTGCAACAGCTGGCTATTTTTTGGTCATAGTGGTCATTGTTGTTTGGCAGGCCAAGGATGGATTAGAACCTGCCAGCTCCAGTTGTATGTGGCTGGCACCCCAGCCACTTGAGCTACAAGTGCCAAGCCAGTTGCTGAAGATTTATTAGTTTCCTTTGGTGACATAAAGTTTGTGACATTCTTCACGATCCATTTAGTCTGCTAATAATGCATGAACATTTGAAAAAGTTTATACCTCTTTCTGTCTTTACAGATTGGTTTCAGTGGTAAAAGACATTTTCCTGCCTACTCCTGACACTTGAAGGGAATGTCTGCAAGCTCACAGTTGCTTGGGGCTGGAGCCAGTTCATATGGCTGTTGCCAGGTCTGCAGTTGGGTCCATGGTTGGTGAGCCTCTTGCCAGAGGTGTGAGTATGGGTGGTTCCTGGTAAATCCCCAGTGAGATAAAATTGCCTCTGGTACCATGGTTGAGCAGGGCTGGTGCCAGGTCATGGTGCTGTTTTGGGTCTGTACTTTAGTTTGGAGATAGGGTTACCAGGGTTATGGTTGTATGTGGCTCTAGCTGGATACCTAAGCAAATGTTTGGATGGTCAGGACTGCTCTGGGACTATGGTAGGGTTGGGCTGGAGCCAAGTCAAAGGGCTGTTTCAGGGTCTATAGTCTGAGCAGAGGTCAGCAGGTCTGCTACCAAGGGTTCAGGTGAGTGTGACTCTTCCCAGGTCCCTTGGTCAGCAGAACTGCCCTTGGAGCATGGCAGAGTAGGTTGGGTCTGAGTCTTAGAACCACTTCAAGATCCACAGCTAGGTTTGAAGTCAATGGGCCTGCTACCAGGGCATGTACTGACATTTCTAGGTCCCTGAAGCGGGCAGAACAGAGAGCAGGGCTAGTGCCAGGTTAGAAAGCTGCTTTAGGAGCTATAGCAGGTACATGGCTGATGGGCCTTTTACTGGGTACATGGACAGGCATGGCTCCTTCTGCATCCCTTTGTGAACAGAATTGATTCTGGACTGGTGGTAGAGTAGGGCTGGAGAAGGGTCATAGGGCTACTTCAGGATCTATAGTTGGGTCCATAAACAGCAGGCCTATTACTGGAAGCATGGATAGGCCTCGCTCTTCCTGCATTTCTTTGGTAGATAGTGCTGGATGCAGGACCAATGGGCTTTTGCTGGGGTTATCAGGGGATGGGACTGTTTCTGGGTTTGTAGTTGGGACACTGGTCAGTGAGCCTGCTGTAGACATTTGCATTCTCAAAACAGTACTCTTTGGTTCTGAACTCTATGAGGGTTATATAGTCTCCTATCTGAGTCACAAACTCCCAAAGAGGCACTTCTGTACGTGGATACCTGCCAAATCATTGTGGAGAGGTATGACTGGAACACCTCTTATTCCACTCTACTGCCCATGTTACTTTGGAAGTTCCAAAGCCCAGGTCCTAGAAACTCAAAAGCAAAAACTGTTGACATTTTTGTTTCTTGTTCTAAACTGCCTAAAATGCTACTTAAATGGGAAAACGGGGCATATGAGCATAAAAGGAGTGAACAAAGTAAAACCAACTGAAAAAACTCGAACACATAAAATTAGTGTTTATTACAAAGCTAGAAGAAACTTTCTAAGTTTCACATAGAATTGAAACTTAACTGCTAACTCAAGTTCATAAGCCAAAAGCTTGGTTGCCAAAGTGAAGAATATAATAAAAATATTATGAGTGGCGCCTATGGCTCAAAAGGGTAGAGTACCAGTCCCATATGCCAGAGGTGGTGGCTTCAAACCCAGCCCCGGCCAAAAAAAAGAAAAAGAAAAAAATATATATATTAGGCAGTTATCTACCTATGTATCTATCTTTTAAAATGCATGTGCTTAGAAAGGTTTAAACAGGCATGAATTAAAAATGAGGTACAATCATTATTGGCAGTGGGAGAGGATCAGAAGCAAGTCCAGAGTAATTTTGAAGGCTTGTTAAAGGCAATGACTTTAAAGGCAATGAAGTTTGGCCTACAGTTAATATTCAGGGCCTGAAGTCATGTATGAGCAGCAAGTTCTGAGTGGTTAAAGGTGGAGGGATGCATGGAGGCGCTGGCTATTAAATCTACAACTGTCAAGTGGGGTCTAGTGGATCCAGATATGATCTATAACAATACTGGAAAAGTATTGACTTCAGAACTTTAGAATGACAGTATAATGAATTAAAAATGACCAAAACCACACTGAAGAAGAGACCATATGTAGTTTTGCCTATGTAAACTACACATGGTATAGTGCTTACGAACATGGACTCTGAAGTCCCCTTGCGTGAACTAGAAACTTGGCTTTATTACTCACTACCTTTGTAACCTTGAGGAAATTGCTTTGTCTCCTAGAATTTCTGTTTCTTTATCTGAAAAATTGGAATAAGAATAGTAGCCACCCAAGAATGTTATTGTTAGGATTCAAAGTTTGAATGAACTCATTTACCTAAAATATTTTAGTTAAGTCCCAAATAAAATTTAGCTATCATAACATTATTATATTATCATCATTAAGTGATATACTATGTGTTTATAGCATTAACTTCTAAGCTTTGCTAGAATATGAGTAAATCTTAATAAAATTGTCATTAAGCGAAATGTATTGATTTTTCCTTTTCTTCCTCTTTTGTAAATCTGTTCTTCTGATCCTCTGTCATTCTCTGAGTCTCTGTGTTCACCTATCTTTCTTGTTTGTGTTCAGATGATAACTTTACCTTGTCAGAAACATCCCCACCTCCTTCCCACTTACAGAGAATTATCTATCAGTCTTTCCACCAGTGCTTGCTTATATTTTATCTTTTCAGTTGTAGTCAGCATTGATTGTATTTCTGTAGCTCTCTTCTTAGGTCATCAGCACCTATCAGTTTTTGAAACTTATAGAAGTTGGAGTTTATTCATCCACCAGTATTTACTGAGCGCCTCCTATGTGCCAGGCGCTGGGCCAGGTTCTACAGCACAGGGTTTCTGCTCTGATGGGGCTTCCACGATAGACGGACTCTATAAAATGCCTGTTGCAGTCTCTGCTCCCGGGATGGCGGAGTGCATTTCTCCTTACCCACTGTTCTGGTTCTGCACGTCCTCTGATATGTAGATGTGGTGGGAGAGAGTTTCATACTGTTTTAACATTGAGATAGGAGCAAAGAGAGGCCCACTATTCCTGCTCATGCAAAGAACTCATTCTTCTTGCTGTGTTGCAACATTGCCTTTTTGGCACCAGCAGCACAAATCCTTATAAAGAACAAAGCTATCTTCTTCCCCATTTTTCTGTGAGACCTTCAACGACAGACTGGGCTCCTTAAGTCTGTATATATGGTATTTATATTGAAAATGAATTATATTGAAATATATGGACTTGGTATATGAGACAGTTTATTTGGGAAGAGTCTGAGGTTACAACCCTGACTCTGCAGTGCGGTGGCCATGCGTCTATGGGTAGCAACAGTCCACAGAGTTCTCAGACTCCTGTTTGCTCACCTGTAAGAGGGACCAATAGCTCTTACTTTGAATGGTTGCTGTAGGAAAAGAGCCAATGACTGTAAAGTCCTGGGTGTAGTGCCTCGAATTTAGTGCTCAAAAAAAGAAGCTTATGTTGCACAATGTAATCGATCCCGTTATTTGTGTTCTGATGCAGTCTATCAACATTTATTGACTACATGCCATACAATTCCTGGGCAGGATTCAGAGACTAAGAGAAAACATCCAGATGGCATTATCTATTGGGTCAGGGAAAGCTGAAGAGGAAAAGAGAAAAAAATAGAAGATAAAAGGGTCAGGGAGATTGTAGTCAGACTTTTTTTTGGTTGACATAAAAGTCTAGTCAAGCTAGCTTAAACCAAGGTGAGTTTATTATAAGGATTCTGAGCTATGAGAAAGTAGTTAGGATCAGAAGATGTATCTGTACTTCATGAAAAAATGGAAAGTTGTTAGCAATTAAGAAAGATTTGTTTCTGTTATGTTCTTGGTCTTTATTTCCTCTTGTCACATAGCCTCACGTCTCTGTTTGTTACTTGGCTTTCTTCTCTCTGGAGTCTGGTTCTTTCTGCTTCCCCATTAGCACAGTTACACCCCAGTGGCAACCCTAGCTCCTAACGTGATGGTATCTTTGTAGCTCTTGCTGACTTCCAGTTCTGAGACTCTGAGTCCAAGTTCCCAAGTGAGTGGATCTGATGGGACCAGCATAGGGGTCAGGGGTCCACCTCCGATCCAATCAGCTTCGCCAAGGAGGTATAAGGTCATGTGATATAAATATCTGGGACTATGGAGAAAAGAGGTGGATCTCAGAGAAGAGGGCGTGAGCTGGGCAGGCACCTAAAAGGTCTGATGACGAGCAAGAAGCTGCAACCCAGGACGGTTTTAATTCAGAATGTGGAGTGTGGTTGCTGAGAAACCGGTTGGACAAACAGCTTACGTTGTGGCAAAAGGCGTGTGTGTGTGTGTGTGTGTGTGTCTGTCT
This sequence comes from Otolemur garnettii, assembly GCF_000181295.1. Taxonomy (NCBI): domain Eukaryota; kingdom Metazoa; phylum Chordata; class Mammalia; order Primates; family Galagidae; genus Otolemur; species Otolemur garnettii. The sequence goes on along the minus strand of NW_003852402.1, from coordinate 37,957,931 downwards.
GTCTGTGTGTGTGTGTGTGTGTGTGTGTCTGTGTGTGTGTGTGTCTGTGTGTGTGTGTGTGTGTCTGTCTGTCTGTGTGTGTGTGTCTGTGTGTGTGTGTGTGTCTGTCTGTCTGTGTGTGTCTGTGTGTGTGTGTCTGTCTGTGTGTGTGTCTGTCTGTCTGTGTGTGTCTGTCTGTGTGTGTGTCTGTGTGTGTGTGTCTGTCTGTCTGTCTGTGTGTGTCTGTGTGTGTCTGTCTGTCTGTGTGTGTGTGTGTGTCTGTGTGTGTCTGTGTGTGTGTGTCTGTCTGTCTGTCTGTGTGTGTGTGTGTCTGTGTGTCTGTGTGTGTGTGTGTGTCTGTCTGTCTGTGTGTGTGTGTG
>NW_003852402.1:37941348-37956786 GCF_000181295.1 Otolemur garnettii | reverse complement strand
TGTCTGTCTGTGTGTGTGTGTGTCTGTCTGTGTGTGTGTGTCTGTGTGTGTGTGTCTGTGTGTGTCTGTCTGTCTGTGTGTGTGTGTCTGTGTGTGTGTGTCTGTTTGTCTGTCTGTGTCTGTGTGTGTGTGTCTGTCTGTCTGTGTGTGTGTGTGTGTGTGTCTGTGTGTGTGTGTCTGTTTGTCTGTCTGTGTCTGTGTGTGTGTGTCTGTCTGTCTGTGTGTGTGTGTGTGTGTGTCTGTCTGTCTGTGTGTGTGTGTCTGTCTGTCTGTCTGTGTGTGTGTGTGTGTGTCTGTGTGTGTCTGTCTGTGTGTGTGTGTGTGTCTGTCTGTTTGTCTGTCTGTCTGTGTCTGTGTGTGTGTCTGTCTGTGTGTGTGTGTGTCTGTGTGTCTGTCTGTCTGTGTGTGTGTCTGTCTGTCTGTGTGTGTGTGTGTATCTGTCTGTCTGTGTGTGTGTGTGTCTGTGTGTGTGTCTGTCTGTGTGTGTGTGTGTGTGTGTGTGTGTAGGTGAGTGGATGAGGGAGATGGGAGAGTACAGAATTCCCATCATGGAAACAAGGCCTAAACAGGAAGGAAACTAATCTTCCAGATGCCAAAAATGGATCTGAGAATAATAGCTTATTTTAGGCTGGAGGATGGAAATTATTTAGACTATTCAGAAAACTGCACCCTCTGGACCCTGGAGGATAGAAGAGAAGGGGTGTATGTGTGTGAGAGAGAGAGAGAGGGAGAGAGATAAGAGCTCTTATTAATGATTTCCTGGTGAGCTTTAACTTGCATGTGTACCTAGAATGCTATTCCTGTAGAAGCCCAGTTCATTCCAATGCTTCAACTTTTTTTTTTTTTTTTTGCAGTTTTTGGCCGGGTCTGGGTTTCAACCTGCCACCTGCGGCATATGGGGCCCTACTCCTTTGAGCCACAGCCCCAATGCTTCAACTTTTTATGTGAAGTACAAATGAGAATAAACAATAAAAAAGAGAAGTTAATAGAAATGCTGAAATGACAGAGAGAGAGAAGGAGGGGTCCAGAAATTCCCATCCAATATGGCAAGCTGGCTGTGTCCTTTGATTATGTGTGTGTGTCAGCCAGAAATGGGATGGGGAGAGAGTTCCTCCCAGAGAAGAAAAGGAAGGGAAAGGTTTGGTCTAGGGATTCTGTTTTTTTTCCCCTAAAACATTGTCCTTTTCTTACTTTTTATTTATTTTTTATTCTTTGTTGGGTAGAAATAGAGAGTACACTCAAGCTCTAATGATAACTGAGTTAAGTGTCAAAATATAATACACTTTCCCAAGCAGAATTAAAAATATATACATAGTTATCACAAGAGAGTATTAGCAGCGATTATTCCTAGGAAGTAGGATTGAAGGGGTGGGAGGAGTAGGAAGAGGGATGTTACTTTTTATTTGCTACTCCTTTACAGTGTCTAAATTAAAAAACATAATTTAAAAAGCCAGGCATCATGGCTCATGCCTATAATCCTAGTACTCTGGAGGGCTGAAGCAGTGGATTGCTTGAACTCACAAGTTTGAGACCAGCCTGAGCAAGAATGAGACTCTGTCACTACTAAAAATAGAAAAAAACTAGCTGGGCATAGTGGCAGGTGCCTCTAGTCTCAGCGAGTCAGGGCTGAGACAGGAGGATATCTTGAGCTCAAGAGTTTGAGGTTGCTGTGAGCTATGATGATGCCACAGCACTCCACCCACACTGACAGAGTGAGACTGTCTCAGAGAAAAAGTATATTAACTTTACAGGAAAATAACGGTAGCATTTGTGTTAAAAATTCACAAAAATACCTTTATATCATAATACCTACTATTTTCCAGCTTGTTTAGGGGATTAGTTTTTTTGTGTAAGATTTACCAAAAAAAAAAAAACAATCTGAAGTTTTAAATATCTGTTGGTTTCAGTAGCAACATTTTAACTATTTTGAGTGACTAGCTCTCTAAGGTACATCCTGCTCCCTTGTCTCCTTAAAAAGAAAATATACGGATGATTCAGAAATATGTTGATGAGAGTACGAGAAACTTAAAGAAAAGGCTACAAAGTTTGGTATCTTAAATGTCATGCAGAGATCTAGTCAAAAGTAGAAATGAAGCATATTACACAATTAAAACGACTTATTTTGAGAAGACAGTGCTTTGTTACAGGATTCCGGAATAAGGATAGGGACAATAGGGGAAAATGTTAAGTAATAATGACCTCATCTAAGCCAACGGTCCTTAAGTATTTTGATATTAAATTGAGAAGAAGATAATACTGTTTTATTGCTATTATAGTCGTGGCACTGTTTTTTAAAATGTCTGGAAACAAAATCAAGCCCAATATGTTGCCTAGCAACTACGTGAAACAAATACTTTGTTTCTTAAGCTGACATTAAAACAGTACCAAAGATTCCTAAAAATACCTGCCTTAGAGTTCCGTTCTCAGTTAATCTTTTTAGTTCTTAAACATGTTTTCTTCCCCTATTAGAAAATGTGACATTAAAATCCCTAATATTCACTTCAGCAAGTATATCAGCGATTGATCGACTTTTATTTTCTTTTTAAATCTTTATATTTACGTTACATCCAATATTAGCACTCTAAAAGGACAGATCAAATGCCTATAAACATAGATAGCTTAGCAAAACCTTTCTCTGGGCTTAGAACGTTTTTATAAGGGAGATGGCGTACAGCTGAAAAGTTTTGTGCTGCTGTAGACGTGTGCTGAAGAAAGAAATAGTTCCAAGTTGTCCTTTAGAAGTGAGTTTCCACCAACTGGGCCCTCATCCTACAGAAACAGGGTTCGTGGGGGAGGTGGAGGGAGTCTGTTTATAGCTCCATCATTCATGCTGTGTCATCAGAGCCAGATTATAAAAAGTTATGTCTTCTAGATCGGGGCCTTGCCTAAATAGGAAGTCTGGAAATCACCTAAACAAAGAGATGGCTGTGTAACTCCCGAAGGGGAATTAGTTTATACTCCTGTTAGGAGAAATATCAGCAAGTCACTGTTGATTTTGAAAATATGTTTTAGAGAACTTTCAATATTCTACCAAGAATAAATTATGCTTAGTCTCATCTGTTTGGAGAAAAATGGAGATGAATCAGGTGGAGAAGATGTGACGTGGATGGAAACATAAGTACTGCTTATTTAAATTCAGAGAAATAATAATAGTCATGCTGACAAATATTTAGGGAGCATGTTTTATGTGCTAAACACTACATCAATGGCTTACCTTTAATCCTCAAAACACCATTTAAAATAGCCAGCTAATGCTACTCATTTTAAATATGATGAATTAATGAAAAGAAAGTTTAGCTATCTTAACCAGGATCACACACGAAAGGGACAGAACCAGTTCAAACTGGAGCCTCCCTGGTTGCAAAGGTCTTATTCTGGACCGTGAGAATACAGGGAAGGGCTCATTTATTGTTCTGTAGTAGTTAATCGACCTATATTAATAGTTTTCTGTTTTGAAGTTTTATTAAGCATGTCAGATAATCATGAGATTAATGAATTTACTGGCAATTGGATCTTTTTTTTTTTTGAGTTGAATCAAGTTAAAAAAGCCCTAAGCAGTAAATCTTATAATGAAACAGTTTCATCTTATACGTGTAGGCTCTATACAAATTCTCCTTAGTTTCCTACAATGCTTTTTATAATTTTGTTTTTCTAGAGCTTAGTTCCGAGCCTAAAATATATGTGCTCGATGAAAAATCATATGGGTGAGCCCAGTTTATGTGTAGATCTTCATTGTGATCAGTTTCAGTGGGTAAGGCTTTCTGTAAGCATTCACTTTGTCAAGGTCTAGGTGTGGCTGCCACACAGGAAGCACCACAAATCATAGTCATAGCTAATATGTTTACAGTGCTTTGGAGCTGACATTCTTTTCATCTAACCCTAATGAGCTCAGTACTAGTAGCTCTCTGGTTTATAGATGAGACAGAGAGAGATTAAGGAATTGGCCAATATCAGAAAGATAGTAAATTGTAGAGATGGGGTTTGAACCCACTTACCGGCTTTCATAGGGCGGAAAGGAGAACTGAACAATATTAGGACATCCGGGAAGCACTGAGTTGTCTTTTTCTTCCCTTTCCTGTCATCTAAGTTCATGTGCCCCCTGCCTCACACCAGTCTCTTCCCTCACTTCTTACAGAAAGCATAGCTAGAGTGACTGTCACTTTAGACTGGGTGACTTATAAACAAAATAAAGCTATTTCTCTGGTAAGGGGAGGAGTCTGAGATCAGGGCAGCATGGTTGGGTTCTGGTGAAAACCATCTTCTGGGTTGCAGACTGCCGGCTTCTTGCTGTGTCCTCATGTGGCAGAAAGAGGGCAAAGGAGCTCTCTGGGGTCCTCCATAAAGGCGCTAATCTTGTTCACAAGGGCCCACCTCGTTACCTCCCAAAAGACATACTAACCTCGTTATTATCACATACGGAGTTAAAAATCTCAATGTGTGCATTTAGGGGGCTACGTGACCATTCACTCCCGTGTAGCTACCAAATTCTTTGTCATATGGACAGGTCGCTTTTGAAAGCAAAAGGCAGTGTCGCTTGGCTGGAATGTCAGGACAACATGTATAAGCCCAGGCTACCTTGGAAACGGAAATTTAGGGTCACTGCTTATATGCTAGGGATATGTTTTGCCTTTTTTGTTGTTAGGAGTTGTATAACATAATCGCATTGAAATGGATGTACCAAATTTGATTTCGCCAGCCTCTATGGGGCTGTGTTTGATAGTTCCCAATTTAAAAAAAGCTGTAATGCATAACCTTATGCTTTTGTATTTCACACATATGTGTGAGTAATCTGTAGTATAATCTTTGCTAGGTGAAATCTTTGCTTGCTTGCTTATTTGTAGCTTTGATAGACATTGTTAAATTACACTTCAATGAATTTTTACCAATATCTACTCCCATTGACATGCACAAAAGTGCCTGTTCCCAATACACTTGCCAACAGAATATGCAATAAATCTAGATCTTTGCCTTTCTGGTAGGTGAAAAATGATATGTCACTGTGAAGTTTATTTGCATTTCTCTTATTTTTATTTCTTTTTCTGTGAACCGTATTTTCACTCTTTTCTATTTTATTTTTCCTATGGGGTCGATGGCTTTGCTATTTATTTGTTTGAGCTCTTAGTATATCATTTTTGTGATACAGGCTGAAATTATGTTTTCTAAATCTATCATTTATATTTTTATTCTGCTTATGCTAGTTTTTGCTATGCAGAAATTTTTACTTTTTTATGACTGTCTTTACTTGTTCTATTATGACTTTTGGTTTTGAGTTGTGTAGGAAGTGTCTGATATTGTGAGAGTACATTTAGAAAAATTCATCGTGGTTTCTTCTACAACTTTTATAGATTTTTTTTTTACATTTTTGTAATTTATCCATCTGAAATTTATTTTGTGTAAAGGTGCTACAGAGAGGGTGGCACCTGTGGCTCAGTGGGTAGGGCGCTGGCCCTATATACCAAGGGTGGCAGGTTCAAACCTGGCCCCAGCCAAACTGCAACAAAAAAATAGCCGGGTGTTGTGGTGGGCGTCTATAGTCCTAGCTACTCGGGAGGCTGAGGCAAGAGAATTGCCTAAGCCCAGGAGCTGGAGGTTGCTGTGAGCTGTGTGACGCTGCAGCACTCTACTGAGGGCGATAAAGTGAGACTGTCTCTACCAAAAAAAAAAAAAAGCCAACTTAAATTTCTATTTCTCCCTTTTGCTTTTATCTCCTCTTCCTCTGGAATATCAAGGTACGTCGGTGACATCAGCTGGTCCATTTTAACTTTCTTCCGAAAAAGAAAAGAAAGAAAAAAAAATACTGGCCTCCAAAATGCACTGTTTGAACTCCTTTGGACTGTTGGTCCCAGAGGAAAATTCAGGGCATCATTTCTCTCTGTGATAGAATCTTGCTGGATTCAGACCATTCAGTTGCTTACTCAACTTACGAAAGGGGATACATCTTCCCTTTTGACAAATGCGTGTTACCTCACACGATTCCACAGTCATTACTGTGAAGTAAAAACAGTACTTTGTGTTTGGATCACACGATTCCCTTCTTACCTGCAGTTCTTCTGCTCCCTGACACCGGTTGGCCAGTCTCTTCCCTTCTTCCTGCCGGGCTCATGCGTCTGAGTTCAGATATTTTTCTTTTGCCTTTCTTGGTGACTTCACTGACTTTGCTACCAGAAGGAGAGGTGTTGACACATAACCGACATGCACACAGTTGTCAGCTGGCAGGAGATTATTGCTCTCAGATTTTTTTTTCTGTCGTTCTGCCTGAGGCTAGTTTCTACCCCAAATGAGGATTTTAGAATATGTGTGGAAAACCTCTTCAGTAAGCACAAAAAAATAAATTAATTAATTAAAATAAAATAAAAACAATTTTGAAAAAAAAAGAATTTCTCCCCTCACGACCCCAAATCTTTGTTATGATTTTGTTCCTGGAGTTAATTTTAGAAAATCGTTTCTGTATCATGAGAACACAAACTTGCCCCTGGTTCTTGACAGTCCAAAGTGTTCAAGATGAGGACTTCTCTAAACAAGTGGCTTAATGTGAAGATGATTTTGAATGTTTGGCAATTCCATGGTGTACGTGAGGAGGGGGAAGTGTCACTATGGCAGGAGGTGAATATTTCTGCTTGTACTGAATGCACAGACCAATGACTTGCAAAGGAAATATTAACTGCACAATAGTTAGGAATGCAATTAGGATGTGATATTTCTTGCCAAATAGTATCATAAGGTAGCCTTGGAAGTTGGACAGACCTGGGTGGGAAGTTTGGCTTCACAGTATATGGGGGTCATGACTTTGGGCACATCCCTTAATCTTTCTACATCTACCTTCTTCAATCATTACCTGTATTTGTGTGTGTGTGACAGCTAAATTTGTTACATTAACTATGACATATAAAAACACCTAACCAAGTACCTAAAAATAGTAGACACTATTTTAAGTTTTAAAAATTGCCACAGTAATGGCTTGGCACCCATAGCACAGTGGGTATAGCACCAGTCACATACACCAAGGATGGCTGGTTCAAACCTGGCCCAGGCCAGGTAAACAACAATGACAACTGCATCAAAAAAATAGCCAGGTTTTGTGGAGGGTGCCTGTAGTCCCAGCTACTTGGGAGGCTGAGGCAAGAGAATCACTTAAGCCCAAGAGTTTGAGGTTACTGTGAGCTGTAATGCCATGGCATTCTACCGAGGGTGACATAGTGAGACTCTGTCTCAAAAAACAAAAATAAAAAATAAACATGGCCAAAGTAAGAGTGTAACATAAATATTAAAAAACACTGGGATGTGTTAAGTACCACCACAATGTCAGAACTCAATGGATGCTCAATTCAGCTCAACTACACCGAGCTGTTGGCAACAGTGAACTCATAGTACTGTGAAGACAAAATGATGTGGGAACAATGTCCATGGTGGAAAAAGCTTTGGGCCAGCCATGATCCTTCTCACAGATTTTTCTCACAGAAGAATTTCACATAATGACATTTTCCCTAAAATTACTGCTGCCATAAACAATTTTTTTTCCATTTATAGTGTTGCAAGGAAGATTGGCTAGGCTTTTTTTCAACTGGAATTTATTAAGTGTATGTAAGTTCCCAGTAAATGTATGAATGCAGCCCTCTTCTCCAAGGACATTATTGCCTCAATGAGTTACTCATCGAAGGAACTCAAAGATATTCAAAAATAAAGCAATGAAACCCAGTCTTCTCCAGAATTGAATTGTGTACTAAATTCTAAGATGTGTTCCAGATATAAAGGGTGTCAAAGCCAGTTGGAAAGAATCTCTGTTCAGACAGTGTGAAGATCTATGCTTCTACTTACCAGAGACCACCGTCCCTCTTCTCTGTGTACTTCTTTTAGGGAACGACTCTTTTCCAGTACATAATCGCAGAAAGGATAATCCATCATTGTTTCCTGACTTGCTGCTGTTCTTCCCAAGCTGGCCCCTCATGGGTCATGAAGTGGGGAATGACTCAAGCTATGCTGAACGGCATCCTTTCTCGAGTATTTCTGAACTTCCAGAGTTAGGAAAATCTCTTTCTCTTTTTGGTGGCATGAAGCTAGTAAGATGTGTCTGGAGATGATAATGGACAAAATTCCAGCCTCATGGAGAAAAATCTGTGAGCATGATATCAATGACCAGAGAGAAGCAGAGACAGGAGAGAGAGAGGGAGAGATAAAGTTAGAGAGACAGATTATGAATAAGTGGACTGAAGCCCTGGTTTCAGTTGGTGCTGACATTTTTAAGTTGGGTTCCTGTCATTCTCAGAAAGTTCTAAGTTAAGCGAATCTGTCCTGTAAGTCCTTGCTACCTCATTTGGTCATCAGGGTAATAACCGCAATCCCCACGTAAGTGTGAGTCGGGCTCTTCATGCAACTATTTCCAAAGGAATCCCTTTACATCAGAACCACAAGAGGATTAGTTGAAAAGAACCAAAATAAGTCTACTAATTGAGTTGCTGTAATTAACTAAATACTTTATTTTTTCATGTTCAGCAGAGTAGTCCTAGTTTCATCACTTACTGGATTTATGACTTGAGGTGAATAACTTAATTTAGTTGTACTTCTTTACATTGTTATAAAATGGGTTTAACCATTGTGTATGTCTTACCCGCAAAGGTAACTGATGCAAACATGAAGCTGATACTGATTGTTGTGCTGTCAGGAATGACTCAGGAGTTTTGTGTTTTCTGCCAGGATCCGTGAAAAGGTAGCGGGCTAATTCGACAGCTCGTTAATGGGCAAAATCTCAGACTCTTCACAGTTCTTGACAGATAACAAATGATGATAAAATTAATTAACTAAGTGATGTCACTATGTGGGGCAACCCTGAGGAATAGATTAAAATGATCAGGATAGAAATGGTCTAAGGAAGATATTATCTAGCTACTAGGCAGCTACTGAAGGTGTTTCAGCATTAGTATCAAAGAAAAAATTGTTCTCTTAGTAAAATTAATCTGTGTGGCATGCCAGCTGCCAGTGTAGAGTGGGAACTGGACGAGAACTCACCATTCATCATCGTCAGTCACCTTTGCTCTCCAGGTCCCTGGTGGGAAGATACAAATGGCCCACGTGGCTGCATACAGTGGGTTTGAGTGACAGCGAGGAACCCAACCTGAGGGTATCTGATATTCTTTGCTAATAAATCAAAACTCAACAAGTGATAGTTTTATAAAGCTTGTTTGCAAGGTAGAATCAGAAACTATATTTGTTACTATGAGTGCATTAAAATTCACTGGTCTATCTTGTATTTTGAATGAATCTTTAACCCATGTATAATTTTATACCATAATGCACTGGTTGTTTGAAAAAATCCATTACCTAAGTTATATAGATCTTCCAAATGTTGACACATTTCGATATATAACATAAGAAATTATATTTGTTAATATCCTCACTGATCTCAAGAGAAAACTCTTTAAGTGTTGGCAAGCCATCTGCCTTACACTCTCAGGTACAAGATTTTCAGCCTTCTCTTTTGTATAATATTTTCATAATATCCTAATTTGGACTGTAAAATTATCCTTTGCTAAGATTCCATGAAAGAGATGCCTAGGTCTGCTTACAACTCAAACACTCACAAAATTATGTTTTTTTTTTTTTTTTTGACAAAAACATTATATATCTGAACAGCTTTATGTATGTTTTCCATTTCCATTTAAAAGCTGTATATTCAAGAGTGAAGATTTTGAAAAACTGATACGTTTTACTGCCCCTTCACTTCCTAATATGTGTACCATTACCCTGGGGATGAGGATTTCAACCTGAGAATGTTTGGAGGTACCCAAACATTCAGATCATAGCAAGGTCTGACTTTTAAAATTTTGAACTGGTAGTGTATGGTGGTGAAGGATGGAATAATATTCTGCCGCAGTTTGCTCCCACCATTCTATTTATACTAAGTTGTCAGCAGTTTACCACGATGTTTTTTGCACCATTGGTACGAAACAGTAAGAGGAAAATAATGTCTTAGTATTATTATGAAAATAAATTTGACGTTGTGAATCCCTGAAAGGGTCTTAGAAGTCCCTATGTTTTCTTGGATCATACTTTGAGAGCTGCTGGGGGTGGGGAGACCTGTTAGGAGGCTGTGATAGGAGGACGTTGAAGAGAATTTGAATGTATGATGTGCAGCGTGAAAGAGAAGGAATTGGAGAAATTGTCTTCGTCTATTCTGGCTGCGATAACGAATACACCATAGATGAGGTAGCTTATAAAGAGCAGACATTGACTTCTCGCAGTTCTGAAGGCTGAGAAGTCTAAGATTAAGGCTCCAGCAGACTCTGTGTCTGGGGAGGGCTTGTTTCCTGGTGCATAGGGGGTGTGTCCTCACCATGTGTGGTGGAGGCGGCAAGGCAGCTCTCTGGGGGCTCTTTTGTAAGAGCACTAATCCCTTTTATGAAGGCTCTGCCTTCATGACCTAATCACCTCCCTAAATGCCTCCCTCACTTCCTAATACGTGTACCATTACCCTGGGATGAGGATTTCAACCTGAGAATGTTTGGAGGTACACAAACATTCAGATCATAGCAAGCACACTGATTCTGAGTCTATGTGGAGAGTTTAGGCACAAACGTCTGGCAGCCATTAGAAAATATGAGACCGTATATGGAAAGTCACAATATAATGATCTATGTTGGAGAAATACTCCACGCAGGTGACAGCTGACGACACGGCAGTGTGCACAGCGTGGTGATTTAGGTCATCGTCTGCCTTGGGGTAAACTCTAGCTCCTCTCCTTTCTTAACCAGTTTGTGATTTGTTGTCTTCATCTGGAAAATGGGTAAAATAACAACATGTACCTTAAACAGTTCTTTGGAAGATTACGTGAGTTAATATTTGTAAAGCGGTAAGGACAGGGCTTGACACATGGTAATCTATATCTAGTGATATATGTAATTTTGCCATGTAACTGAAATAACCTATGATAAAAAAAAAAAAAAGAAAAGAAAAAACGATGATGAAGGAGATGGAGATGAAGGAGGCAGGAGAAGGCTCCGGAGAGTAGGGTTCTGGAAGTTCAGGAGGAGTTTGTAGCATCGTGGACTTTGGGCAGGGATGCCAATTTCGTGGTGGCTCTGCTGCACCTGCTGTGTTCTTGCAGAATTCCCTTAGCTGCGTGCTGGATATTTAGCAGGTGCCCAGTAAATATCTGGTGAATGAAAATGCTGTAGACAAGTTTCAGATAAGAGTGTCAATGTGTTTATTTATGTTTAGCAAACATAGGTGAGGTAGGGACTTAGACTCCCTATATAGTGCCATAATATTAGAATTTGGTGTTAAAATCGTGATTTAATCCTTACAGCCGCTATTTCTTACTACCATGGTTTCATTAAAGTTGTTTGAAACTGGCCTGAATTCCCATTATTTTTTAATAACTGCATTCTGCCTATGATCCCAGGCATATTTTTAGTCTTTTCTCAAATGCCAAAATTAGTCATTAGATAGAAATGGTCATCACCCAGGACGCTGGATGACTCAAGACTTCATCATTTGACCTCATATTGAAACTATGAAGGCCAAACGGAGTTTGCGGGACGAGCAGCACAGCAGCCGGGTTTCCTGCTTTTCTGTTTTACTGTACAGGAAAAGCAATCGGATTTAAGATACTGATTTTTCTTTTATGTAGGCCTGTGACAGTACATTGCTCTGCACTGAGAATGGGTCCACTGTCAAAATCTCTGGATGAGGAGGTGGTTACAACTGAATAGCAACACCACATTTTCTGGTCTCTTAGACTAATGGATTTCACCGGATTTGTCTCGGATTAAATTTCTCTAATTATTACGTTCATTTTGCCACTTTATTGCTCAGAAATTTTCCATGGAATACATATTCAAGGCTTTTTAATCTGGTCAGATTCCTTTTTGTGAGTTCCCATTTACAAATCCTATACTATACAGATAGTCGTACAAGTCTACTTTCTTTTCTCATACACTTCATTCTCCACATGCATATCTTTTGTTAGATTTATTCCTAGATATCATATAGCATTGAAATATTTTTTCTGTTCTATTATCCAGTGGATTACTATTGGTGCTTGGGAATATGTCACCAATTTTTCTGTGCATCTCTTTTATCCATAAATCTGCTGACTCTTTTAAAATTCTAATGACTGAGTACTATACAGGGTATTGAATTTTCTGTGTAGGCAACTGACAATAATAGTTAGATCTCTTCCTTTTCAATTACTATGGTAGAAATTTTTATTGGCTTGCATTTACTAGAGTCTATACTAAAATGTTCAATAGACGTAGCAGCAGCCGGCAACCTTGTCTTTTTTCTGAAATTTAAAGGAATGCTTCTCAAACTTCATCATTAAAATACTTGATGAGTAATTACATATGTGAGTCAACACTCTAAATGGCTAAGAGTTAGGGCTTGGGACCAATCTGCCTAGGTTTAAATTCAAGCTCTGTCACTTAACTGCTGTGTTACATTGAATAAATAAGCTCTGGCTTGGTTTCTTCTGGTGCAAATAGGGAATGACAACATCTAAATCATAGGGTGGTTGTAGAGATTCAATGAGTTAATATTTGTAAAGTGCTTACAGCTGTCTGGTACATAGCAGCACAATATTTTTATTAGATAAATATTTTGAAATGATCATTTGAAATTTTTCATTCCACATATCATGTTAATAGGTGTTATATGGAATAGCCTTTAAATTCTTAAGGTAAGCCATGTATGGTTAGGACTTAAAAAAAATACATGGTTCACTTCTATTCAATAGGTGTTCTGGCCATGACAATTAAATGAGAAAAAGGAATAAAAGGAACACATTTTGGAAAGGAAGAAGTGAACTTATATACATAGATGACATGATATTGTATACTCAAACTATAAGGAATCCACAAAATTAATTTCCTATTGAAATTAATAAGCGAATTTGGCAAGCTCTTAATATATAAAAATCAATTTGTTTCTATACACCAGCAGTAAACATTTGAAGAGGAAGTTAAAAAATAATTCCATTTGTAGTAGCATCAAAAAGAATAAAATATGTAGGATAAAATAAATAAAAGAGGTATCAGACTTGGGAACTGGAAACTATAAAACATTTTTAAAGAAATGAAGGAAGAGCTAAATAAATGGAAAGATAACTGTTGCTCATGGATTAGAAGACTTAATATTAGGATGGACTACCTCCCAAACCAATCTTTAGGTTCATCCAATCCCTAACAAAAGTCTAGCTGCCTTTTTTTAAGAAAAGAAATTGACAAACATTTACATGTAAAGTCGCAAGTCCTAGAGTAGCCAAACTAATCTCAAAAAAAAAAAAAAAAAAAAGAAGAGATTTGGAAGATTCATGCTTCCTGGTTTTTTACTACAAAACTACAGTGATTGAGGCAATATGGTACTGGCATAAGAATGGACATATGATCAATGGAATAGAATTTAGCACCTACAAATAAACCCTTACATTTAAGAGTACTGATTCAATAAGAGTGCCAAGACAATTCAATAAAGAATAAATCCTTTTCAATGAGTGATATCAATGTGTAAAAGAATGATATTGGAACCCTACCTTCCAATACATGCAAAAATTAACACAACAGTAGATCAATAAATTAAATATAGGAGCTAAAACCATAAAAATTAGAAAAAACAAAAAACTTTGATTTGAGGTGAAGCAATGGTTTTTTAGATATGACACCAAAAACACACAAGCCACAAAAGAAAAAGAATTGGGCTACATGAAATTAAAAACTTTTTAGATTCAAGGACATAATTAATAAAGTGATAAGACAAATCACACAAATCACTGAATGAAAGAATATATTTGTAAATCGAATACTAAATCTGACAAAGGACTAGTATCTAGAATACATGAAGATATTTTCAAATCAAATATTAAATCCGATAAGAGACTAGTATCTAGAATATATGAAAAACCCTATAAAACAACAATAAAAAACAAAAATCCAATTAACAATAGGTAAAAGTTTTGAATCAGGGTGTCCAACATTTTTCTTTTCTGCTGCACATTGGAAAAACAAGAGTTGTCTTGGGCATTAAATACGCAAACACTAACAACAGCCAATGAACCAAAGAAAATGTCTATCTATACTTTTCCTGATGTCTGACACCACAGATCAGCAAAAGAGGCTTCAAACAGTATGTATAGATTTGGACACCCGGAAAATAGACAATTCTCTAAAAAGGATATGTAAATGGCCAATGAGCTCATGAGAAGATGTTCAAAATTATTCCCAGGGGAGGCATATACACCACGAGGATAGCCATAATAAAAAAGGTGGCAAATAAAGTGTTGATGACAGTGTAGAGAAATTGGAACCCCATTTATTTCTGATGGGAAGGTAGAATGGTGCAACCTCTTCATGAAAAAGTTTTGTAGTTTTTCAAAAAGTTGCACATAGTTACCACGTGATCCAGGAATTTCACTCCGAGGTAAATAACCAAGGAAACTGAAACCATATCCATGCAGAAACTTGTACTTTAAAGTTCATACCAGCATTATTCATAATAGCCTCAAAATGGAAACAACTCAAATGTCCACCAACTGGTAAATGGATAAACAAAATACGGTATATCCCTACAATGGAATATTATAGCAATAAAAAGAAATAAAGTATTGATACTTGCTACAACATGGACAGGCCTTGGAAACATCAGGCTAAATGAAAGAAGGCAGGCACAAAATGTCAGATATCACATGATTTCACTTATGTCAAATGTTCAGAATAGGCAAGTCCGCTAGATAACAAGTAGACCAGAAGTTTTCAAGTGCTGGGATATGATTTTCCCTGTTGGGGTGATGAAGATGTTCTGGAAGTTGTAATCGTGGCACAACTTTGTGGCTACTAAAAAGCATGGCATCTTATACTCTGAAAGGGTGAGTTGTATTTCCCCCAAATGTTAAAAAACATTAACATGTAAAATCACAAGTCCTAGGGTCACTTCATATGGGTGAATTTACCTTTCTAGCATTTTATTTAGAACTTTTCATATATGTTTGAGTGAGATTATTCTCTGCTTTTCTATTATAACACTATTTTTATTTGGTGTTTGTATCTGGACCCAGAGAAATCTGACTTCTTTCTTACTGTTATGTGTTAATTTGTTCTTATGCAGATCTGATACCACTTCTGCGCTAATTCCTATCTCCTACTTACGTAAGCCCATAACTTCAGCAAATTCTCCCCATCTTTTCTATCTCATCATTTCTTCTCTCCTTGTTTGGTAATTCCGATGAGTATTCAAAAGTGGTGTCATCTCTCTTGTCATGAAGGGACCCTCCCCTGATCCCACATGCTCCTTTAACTACTGATTCCTTTCTCTGCTCCTCACGATAGCAAAACTTACAGAAAAATTTACTTATGATCAGCAGCTCACTTTTTTTTTTTCTTTTTTTTATTGAACGGTAACTATGTACATTAATGCACTTCTGGGGTACAGTGTGGGGTTTTCACATGCAATCTG
>NW_003852402.1:37905053-37935286 GCF_000181295.1 Otolemur garnettii | reverse complement strand
TCTGTCCTTTCAGCCTCCTTCTGGACGGGAGCTTCTGTAAAAAGCTGGCAGCAGTTCGCCATCTTGGCTCCGCCCCAGCAGCTCACTTTTTAAAAAGTTGTTAAAAATGTTTAAGATGTGGATAGCTTTATTAACCAAGATAACACTTTTTAATTTTTAATTACTATGGGTATGTGATCGTTGTGCATATTTATGGGACGACTCTGCACTTCTATTCTCTCTTCATTCTCTCTCAGATCAATTTAAATCATGCTTTTATCCTCATTTACCTGCTAAAACTACCCATTAGCTCTATGCTATTAACTTCTAATGATTGGCTTTCTGTCATTATTTGACTTAAACTATCAGAAGCGTTTGACGTAATTGCAACCTCCTTTCTTAAAATATTTTCTTCCGCCTGTTTTTCTTATTAGTTCTTTTTGTCAATCTTGTATTTGTTTTCCATTGTTGTGTAAGAAATTACTACAAATTTAGCAGCTTCAAACAACACAACCGTATTATCTCACGATTTCTATGGGTCAGGAGTTGGGGAACAGCTTACCCAGATCCTTGCATTAGGGTTGCTCAGATAGCAATTAAAGTTTGGTTGGGGCCATTCTCAATTGGAGGCTCAGCTGGAAAGGATTCTGCTTCTGAATGCATTCAGGTAAGTGTGGACGGGTGACTGATGTCCCGGCCTTTGGGGACCTGTTGGCTGAAGACCATTCGTGGGTTCCAGAGATTAGGCACATGGTCAGTTGGGCGTGAATCTAACATGGCTGCACACTTCATCCTGAATGCAGAACACAGTGCTCCCTCTATCCCCCCTTTTAGGACCTTTTGCCTGATTAAATTAGGCAAACCAGGATAATCTCCAAAAAATAATTGATATGGGTCTTATTTACATCCTAAAATCCCTTCACTTTTGCTATATTCTATTGTCCAGAAGCAAGTCACAAGTCCTGCCTACACTCAAGGGGTGGGAATGATAACAGACCATGAACACTGGAGGGTACAAAGCCTAGGACCTGTCTTAGAATTCCACCTGCCACACTTATTCATCTCCAGCCTTTATCTCCAGCCTGGAATCACCAGGGCTCAGTTCTGGGGCCTCCTTTCTTCTATACCTGCTGCGTTGGAGCTTTGCCTCTCCACATTTGCATTTGCCCAGTTCTTCCTTGATTGTGCCCTAAGAGGTGATTAGAGAACATGGTGTCAACAGATTCCTTTGCCCTGGACTCCTTTTTTCTTTTTCTTTTGAGACAGAGTCTCATTATCTTGCCCTCTGTAGAGTGCTGTTGCATCACAGATCACAGCAACCTCCAACTCTTGGGCTTAAGCAATTCTCTTGCCTCAGCCTCCCAAGTAGCTGGGACTATAGGTGCCCAACACAATGCCCAGTCATTTTTTTTTTTTTTTTTTTTAGTTGTAGTTATCATTGTTGTTTGGCAGGCCCTGGATTGATTTGAATCCGCCAATCTGGTGTATGTGGCTGGTGCCCTAGCCATTGAGCTACAGGTGCCAAGCCATGCCCTGGACTTCCAGCTGGAGTTTAGGAAGAGAGTGGACGGACATTGTTCCTCTTGCTTCCTTGCTGCTGGGTTGTCCCCCTTGACTAAGACTTACAGCTCTCATTAGGGGCACATCTCCATTCAGCCACCCGTCTCAAGTCCAAGTAACTCCTTCCTCCCTTGGACTTTTTGGGCTGTTGATGGGGTAATGCATTATCTTTTTTTATTTTAAACCCCACCACACCATTTAAATATAATTTTGGTTAAATTATTCTCAAATTGCATGGTCAGAGTGTGCTATTTAGGATGACTCAAATATACATGCTTTCCCTTTCTGATCTCATCTAGTCTCGTGGATTTAAATTCCATTATTCCCGTCATGACTCCTAAATTTCTATCCATAGCCTGGACCTCTCCCTTGGGATTCTACTTGAAATTTCCACTTGGGTATCTTCTATGCACCATAGACCGAACGTGTTTAACACTTTCAACTTTGATTCTCAGCCAACTTCCAACCTCAAACCTTACCTCTCTACGTAATTTTCAATCTCAGGAAGTTGCAATACTGTTATTCCCACTGTGGAGAATTTCTGGAGTCATTGCTGGACACAGTGGCCCTGCAGTCCCAGCTACTTCAGAGGATGAGGCAGGAGGATCTCTCTAGCCCAGGAGTTGGAGGCTATGGTGAGCTGTGACAGTGCCTGTGAATGGTCACTGCACCCCAGCCTGGGCAACAAAAGTGAAACCCGGACTCTGAAACAAGAAAAAATTGAAAGTCATTGTTGACGTCCTTCCTTCTTTCACACTCCCCATGTCATCTAAGGACACTTTTCTTGTCCCTAACTTCAACTTCAGATTCCATCAGCCTCTCGCCAACTCCACTGCTTCCACCCTGGTCCAGCCCTCATCAGTTCTGGTCTAGATCATTTGAATAATCTTTTAATTTTTCTCCTTGCCTTTTTCCATGCTCCCCATCCTTCTTTCCAGTCTTTCCCCACCAGGCTGTGAGAGTGATCTTTTCAATGTGTAAGCTCCATTACGTTTCTCCTCTTTTCAAAGCTACCCCGTGGCCTCTGACTTCTCTGGGAGTAAAAGCCAAAGACTTTACATTGCCCTAGAAAACTCTGTGGTCTGGTCTTCCACTCTGATTCCAACTTCTGCCCTGCCGTGTTTCTCCCTGCTCATTCCCCTCCTGCCAGCTAGTCTCCTGCTGTTACTCCTTGAGCCTACCAGATATGCTTTCATCATACAGCCTTTGAACTTCCTGCGCCATCTGCCTGGGACACTTGTCCCCACGTGTCTATATAGCTGTCTCCCTCAGACATCGCATTCTCACAGGTCTTCTCTGGCACTCTTATAACACTGCATCCTTCCTTCTCCACCGGTCTTCTTCTCTCTCTGTTTATCTGAGTTTATTTTTCTTCTCAGAAGTTTACCCTCATATATATTATATATTCACTTGTTTATTAATGATCTATTTCCTACACTGGTCCCTCCCCCACAACTCGGCGGTAAACGCAATTGGTTAGAGACTTTGTTTTGTTACTAATTGTTTTCTAGCACCTACGACTGCTTGGCCTGCAGGAGATACTCAAGAAATAGCTGTTGAATAAATGACTGAGTAGATGAAAGAAAAAAATTGTGTGATTCAGGTTTATTATACAACTTTGTGGGCAATGTCTGTGAAATCTGTAGGGTTGTTTTGGGGTTCTTGATCTGTATTTGTGCATAGCACAGACAAATTTTTGGAGTTAAGGGGTCTTTGGTTTAGTGCTTGGTCTCAAGACTATGTCTTTTTCTCCTTTTTCTCCCAGCTCCAACACTTCCAATAGACCTCAGCCTTAGCAGCAAGTGAATTGTTTTTTAAGCCTCCTACATGTTTCTGGAAGTCCCAACCCAGCTGCAACTCCAGGCAGGGTGCCCAGTTCTGGCCACTCATCTCTCTGAGCCTTGCTCACTGCATCGGCTTTCTGTTCTGTTTCTGGTCCATGGAGATGTTTATCTGGATTTTGTACCCAGCTAATGTCATAATGCTTTTATCTTTTTATATATTTCCAATCATGGCCAAGTGTTTAGAACAGAGAGGGCGTGGTAATTTATGAACTCACTAAACCATCTTGATTAGAAGTCCCCACACATTTCCAAACAATGTTCAAATTGTTGCCAAATTTAAAATTCAGGAGACAGCACATAAAAACTCAGATTTACAGTCTTATCTTGAAAATTTGTAACATCTGGCAACACAGGGCCGGCATTTCTGTGGGTGACAACTGACTGGAGGTGAGTAAATGCTCAGACCCCTCAGGGGCTCATGTGCTCAGCGAGTTGCCAAGGCCTCCCCTCTGCACATTTTGTTTAACTCGACAGAAATGACTTCACTCCTTTGCTTTATCTGCCTAACTCCTGTAGGTATTTTAATTTGTGATTCCTGTTCTGAGGACACACTGAGCCCAAACACCTGGTAATTAATTAGGAAGTTAAAACATAAAAACCACCCAAACTGAAAATATAGTCCTTATTTTGAATAGTGAGAGAGAGACAGAAACTTTCTCTGTTTTCTTCCTAGTGCGAGTTTTTCCTTCCATCTCCATGGTCACAGCGCTTTCAAACCTTCCAAACCTAAACCTGCGAGCTTTCCCATTTAGGTCAACTTGTGCCCTTGAAGAATTTTTTTCCACATCGTCACGGCATATAAAACTTCATAGCGGGGAATGCCCTGGAATCCAGTGATGCCCTTATACAATGAGTCACACAGCACTGAGAGTGTAAAATGCCTGCTCTTCTGTCAAGGTAAAATCTCTAATTTATCAAGAAAGAACCAACTCATTTGATGACACTGACAAGTTTTTCTTCCTGAATTGAAGTTTTGCTTATCAGATTTTTTATGCATGGAAGAATCTAGTTAATAAGCTCTTTTTTGCCCATCTATGACCAATATTCTTCCCAGAAGCAGCTGTGGACAGTTTCCAGTATCCTTACAGTTGCTGAAGAGCAAATATTTAATTTGTAGACTGGGAGCAGTGGCTCACACCAGTAATCCTATCACTCTGGGAGGCCGAGGTGGGTGGATTGCCCTGAGCTCATGAGTTCAAGACCAGCCTGAGCTAGAGCAAGACCTCGTCTCTAAAAAAAAAAAAAAAAAAATAGCTGGATGTTGTGGTGTGTGCCTGTAGTCCTAGCTGCTTAGAAGACTGAGGCAGGAGAATTGCTTGAGCCCAAGAGCAGGAGGTTGCTGTGAGCAATGACGCTACAGCACTCTATTGAGGGTGACAAAGAGAGATTCTGTCAAAAAAAAAAAAATCTGATTTGTTTGATTTATACTAAATAGTGACTTCTGCCCCCAAATTTTGCAAAAGTAAGAATGGAATGAGCATTTGCTTGGTCTGTGTGGTTTGTGGAGCATTAGGAGAAACCATAGCTCTTCACGTTTTCCTTGTTAGTGGGTCGTGGTGCCAGAAGTGACTATTTTTATGACCTTGTTTATTCAGGGTAATGCAATGAAGCTATTATTGAGAGCAAGTAAACCCTCTTATGTTTATGCCATTTGTCATCTCATTATAGATTTCGGGTTTGAAAGGGCAGTTTACACACTGCTGCTTACTATTTCCTGAATACTTTCTTAGAAAATTTATTACACTATGACTTATTATTTGTATGTACCAACCACTTAGAGCATGTGTAAGGGGGCTTGTATTTGGTCCAGAGAGTTTAATTTTTGAAGATGTAGTCTTGACATTGTGGTTGTAGCCTGTTTTTCTGTTCAATTGTTATTCCCCTTCCATTAAAGTTAGAACTCTTTCTTTAAAACAAATACTTAACTATTATTTAGTGACAACATTCCCAAGGAACATTATATGGGACAAGATAGAAAGGATATCAAACACTAGACACAATTAAAAGCTTAATAATAAAGTTAAATAGTATTATTTTTGTGTTATGTAACTTTGTTTTTTCTCCTAAGCTGGAGTCAGATCAATTCACCTTGAGTTGCAAATACAGTTTTCATTTAGTATTTTGTTGTTGCTGGAATAGAAGCCCCAAGGTTGATTTCTCTCGGCATTTTGTCTCTCTCTGGAAGAGGAAACCTTCAGCTGCTTACTCGGTCAAATTACAATGTCTTGAGAAGGCTTGGTTCATAGAAAGGGACAGAAGATGGGTTTTTCTGGGTTGGTTTATATCATCTGACTCTGTCGTTAGATAATTCCTTCTGAGAAGTCTAGCCTTGAGTTTCTCCTAAGTCAGAGCAAGGTTTTTCTTTCTAGAAGTCCTAACAGTTTTCAGTTTCTATTCCCCTTCCTTACTTTCCACATTACCTTTAAAGACGAAAACATTGAAATATGTTTTATTATCTTACAGATTGGCCAAGTTTGTCTTTTGGGGCTCCTGGGATGTGTTGGAAGTTTATCTTAAAGTTCTAACTTCAGTAGAATTACTCTTAAAAACCAGTTCAGCCTTCTCCGCATCCCCGAAAATCGGGTAAATTATTGCTCGTACTGTTTCTGCAGCTGATCAGGATCAGCAAGGCATTTCCTTCAGTTAGACTTGTTCAGGGAGGCAGGACAGAGAGTCACTCAGGTGACCTCATGCAAATGGGGATACTTTGTAAAGATTTAAGAGATGGGATCAGAGGGAACCTTAGTAGCTGTGCACAGCGTCCTCTATGGAAGCCCATTGCTCCTTGTTCAGAGTTGAGTCACCACAAACCTTGTGATCCCATAGCAGCTGTTATCTCTCTCTCTCTTCTCCTCTCTTTCAGTTTTTCTCAAATACAAAACCACTTTTTGATCTTATTTGAACTTCTAATGCCCTGCTACTCACAGTCTAGCCCTCAGACCAGTAGTTCCAGCATCACCAGGGAACTCAGAAACACAGTCTCAGGACCCCCCCCCCCCCAACTAAGTCACAGTCTGCATATTAACAACGTCCCCAAATCTTGAGAAGTGTATCTCTAATATACTGACTGATCCCTTTATTTCCCCTGCCCCGTCCATCAGCTCCCACGTTTTTCATGTTTCTTTTATTATTATAGTTTAGCTTCCTTAGTCCGATGCTTTTTTTTAGAGAGAGTCTCACGTTGTTACCCTGGGTAGAGTGCTCTGACATCACAGCTCACAGCAACCTCCAACCCCTGGGCCTAAGTGATTCTCTTGCCTCAGCCTCCAGAGTAGTTGGGACTATAGGCACCCACCACAACGCCCAGCTATTTTTTGTTGCAATTTGGCCAGGGCTGGGTTTGAACCTGCCATTCTCGTTATATTGGGCTTGTGCCCTACCCATTGAGCCACGTACACCACCTCTCAGTTCAGTGTCTGAATAACACTCTCACCAATGCACTCAACTCTCTTGTCCTTTTTTTTTTTTTTTTGCCTGACAAATGCCCGATCCTGGATGAATGTACCTACATGCCTTCCCTATGCCTACCCTGAACAGTCTAGCACTGCCACAAGAAGTCACGCAACAGTGCCAATTGGTGCAACAATTGTTTTAAAGGTTCCACATTCTATTTAGACCTCCAGTACTCTTAACCCCTCCTCATTCTCAGCAGATGACTTTACCTCCTACTTCCTGAAGAAAATAGAAGGGATCAGATGGGAACTCCCTCAGCTTCCTGCTACCAAATTCATACAGGTCCATCTGGACTTATGTTCTTCTCTTTTCTGCCTATTTTAGTATATGAAGTGTCCTTCTTCTCATCTGAGGCCAATCCCTCCACCTGTGCTTTGGATCACATCCCCACAGCCTTCCCACAACCTCACATGCCCAAATCCTTCCCCCGCTCTGTTAATTATTCAACATGCCTTTCTCAGTTGGATTATTTCCAATTACATCAAAATATTTCACATCTTTTTCATCGTAAAAACAGCCTTCTATTGATTCTCACATTTTCCTTCAAACTCTTATCTTTCCCATTTCTTTCAATCTAAATTTTCCAAAGAGCTCTCGTTATTTGGTGAGCCCATTCTCTTACCTTTATTAACTCCCCCCGTCAAACCTCTCCAATTTGGCAGTTGTTCCTGGCACTGCACCAGAAACACTTTGGCTAAGGTCACCAGTGACCTCCATGATTTAAACTCGATGGACGTTTTCCAGTAATTTTTTCTAATCTCCCAGCACTCTTGCCCACTCTTTGTTTTTCGGAGCATGTTTATTTTGGCCCCTAAGATGCCCTGCTGTCCAGGTTTTCCTTCTTACTATCTAGCATTTCCTTCTCGGTTATTTTGCAGACGGTTCTAAGCTCTTTCTACTTTCCATTTTATACTGTGTGATAGATTCGCTTCTCTTGATTAGATGTTGTTGAGATGGAGTTTGGGTTGCAGGATGTTTATTACACATTAATACTTGTGCAAGGAAAGTGAAGAGATGAGAAAGAAATTGAACTTTGACACAGGTTCAACCAACGTTAGCAACCCAGTAGGGCATTCTGGATTATAGGCACATTCCCTGTTGAACTGAAGTGGAGGGCGGGCCAACTCCTGCCTTGTCCATTCACCAGATGTGAGGTCCCCAGAAAAGAGGTCCTGTGAGGACGCTTTCTCATTAAGGCAGACTCTGAAAGAGCTGGGAGCTAGAGGCTGTCTGCTGATCACATCTCCGTCAATCTGGGCATCACATCCTTTGTTAGAGGGAGATCTGAGTGCTGCTTCTCTGCGTCCATCACATACTCTCTTTTCCAGGTAGTATTTTTGGTACCTGTGGCTCAATTTCCATAATTTGGCTAATAATTCCCAGATTTGTACCCTTAAACCTGACCTCTGAGTTCCTGACTCTTATAGTCAATTGCCTATTCAACATTTCTACTTGGGTGTCTGAAAAAGATCTTAAGTTCAATGTGTCTAAACTCCACCAATCAACAGATCTTGCCCAGTCTGTTTCCTAAGTATCTGTGAGCCCGTTCTCTTCTCTCCTTTGGTGCTGCCACAACTCTGGCCCACACTGCCATTTCCTCCACCCTGGACTTGTGCTAAGTTGCTCTATTTGGTTTCCCCGTGTCCACTTCTACCCCCCATCAGTTTACTATGTTGCAGCTAGAGCAATGTTTGCAAGTGCAATGTTGAGTATATCATCTCCTCTGTATGTCTGACTCCCATCACCTCAGGGACTTGCCACATTGTTCTAGACAGAGACCAGAATAATGAATGTAGCCTTCAGGGGCTCGATGGCTTGGTACCTACCTATGTCTCCAGCCAACGTTCACTCACTCTTTTCCTCAATTCCTGCCTCCAGTGGCACTGAATTTTTATTTTCTTTTTTAACTTTTGCAAGTAGGCTGACAGAGCATCTCACAATACTGTTTTCTTTACTAGAAATATTCCTCTCTCACTCCTCAGCCCATTAGCCCTAACCTCCCCTTCAGTTCTCAGCTCATGCCTCATTTTTTCTTTTCAAACAAGCCTTCGATAGCCTCTCCTGGGAGGCAAGGCTTTCATAGCATTCTGTTTGTGTCTCTTCATAGCACACATATCAGAATGTGAATGTCCACTCCTTCATGTGGTCACTTAACTAATGTTTGATTGACTCCCCTATTAATCTCCACGAGCTCAGAGAAAACCACTGTCACTCTTCAATCTTCCTGGCACTTAGCGTAGTGCCTGATCCTGAGCAGGTTCTTAATATAGTACATATTTGTTGAGAGAATAAAAACCCTCCTACAGCGGAGCTTGGAGAGGATTCTTAGCTACCATCCAGTATGTGGTTCATTGGATTAAGTTCCAGGTTACCTACAAGACTAGTTGGTTCAGCCTTCTTCATTCTTTCATTATCATTTCCTAGTTTAGGTCCCACAGTCCATTATTTGAATAACATTCTCAGAATACTCCCAACTCCCTGTCCTCTGGTCCTCTCTTGTCCTCTGGGGGAGATATTGCTTAAGACCTGAAGAGTCTGATGTCATGTGCCAACCTCAGTCCCTCTAGTGTGAGGAGCTACATCTGAAGGGTTCGACTGGCATCTTAGACCTTGGAGAATGAGAGGCTCTTCTCCACTTCAGACTGCTAGTTTATTTACATTGGAGATTAGATGACATCATATTAGAGATTTCTGGTGGATGTAAGGGGAATAAAAAGTACTCACACTCTGCGTCCCTGACTGTTACGGGTAGTGGCATTCTGAGCATAATCCCTAGTAAGCGAGCCCCATCGACTGTGCTGTTAGCTTGTATTGAGTAGAATTGTAGGAAAGTTACCTTAGGAATGTTCACTGTGGCTAACTGCACAAAATCCAAACAATTTGTTCATATAGACCCATGGATGCTAATGGTTTTCCTTTGATTTGAAAATTCTCAAAGTCATTTGTCAACACACAGAGAGTTCAGGAGTATCAGACTGGTCTGAGGCTGCAGCTGTGGGCAGCTGTTTAATGCAGTACCGGTAAGCCTTTCAAAAAGCAAATCTAGAGGAAACCTTATTCAACTGAGGCTTCAGGGGGAATTTAGAAAGGCAAATGCAATTATGCAAATTGGACAGCTGCCAAAGAAGGAGTTGGCCAACATGTTTAATTTTGCAAAGAGGGCCATTATCAATTTATATATATAAATTTCCATCTGCCCTTGGAGAGATAATGAGTCCTCTAGGGTACAAAGTGAAGAGATGTTTTTCATGGAGACTCAGTAATATAAAAAGAATAATGTTGATGCCAAGATACAAATAGCATCTGCTATCAAACAGACAACTGCGAAGTATGCTGCACACAATTAGACGATGCTAAGCAGTGGCCAAGGTTAGCATTTTTATTATGCATGAGTTTTTATTTTTGTATTGTGAATAACTCCCTGGTGAGAGTAGACAGATAATAAGCATATCACTTAGTATGCTTGTCTCTTAAGAAATGGCTTGGAAAAAAGTCTATCCAAACATATGGGGTCTGACAATTAAGTTTGTGAACTCATCCAACAAAAGGTGCTACATACCTCAGTGCGGAAGTCCCCCCCTTGCAAGGCTGTGCACTGACACCAGTGCCTAGTCCACCCTGCCTACCAATTCTGGAATTCTTTCTGGAAGGGCCAGCAGAGTTGTCATTGTATTACCCTTGGTGTCCTGAGTGCCATCAATGTGTCTTCCTTTCAGTATTTTCTTTACCTTTGGGTAAAGAAAAAAGCCACAAGGGCCAAGTCAGGGGAGTAGGAGGGTGTCAATATGGTTATTTGTTGAATAACTGGCTGAACCCTCCCTCCCAGGCAGTGCCATGTGAGCTGGTGCACTGTTGTGAAGCAAGAGCCACACCTTTCTCGGCTGAGATTTTCTTCACTGTTTCTCCATCAGTGTTCACTTGGTCTGCTGTGCTCCTCACAGCCAATGATTCTGATGCACAATGTGATAGATGTTTGCAATGTTTCTGTCAGTTGTGCTCATTCCTGGCTGCTCGGCCTTTCTTCACCAGTGACGCTTTCTCTCCCCTCAGCGTTTCATCCATTCATACACTGCTGCTTTCTTCATGGCATTATCTGCATAAATGTGGGCTAATATGTCTCTGATTTCTCTTCCACTCTTGCAAGTTTAATAAGAAACTTACAAATGTTCATTCATTGCTCTGATTCAGTGATTTTCAACTGGTGTGCCAGGAGAGGATTTTGGGTGTGCTGTGAAAAATTTTAAAGACCATTAGTTATTAGCCCAAGAGTTTGAGGTTGCTGTGAGCTGTGACGCCACAGCACTCTACCAAGGGTGACATAGCGAGACTCTGTCTCCAAAAAAAAGATCATCGATTAAATAATTTTTAAAAGAAGTTCAAAGCACAGTAAGTATATTCTCTTTTTATACTCTTTTTTTTTTTTTGATCAACATAATCTAAGTATGCTGCAGAAGTTTAGCCATAGGTTCAAGTGTGCTGTGAAATAAAAAAGGTTGAAAAAACACTGCTCTAATTCAAACTCTGACATTCTCCAACAACACAACAATAATGAACTCTATTCAGTAAGACATGGCCACAGGTCAACACAAACACAGCTGTGAGACACTGGTTTACCAAGGTTATGAGACCTTACTGAGATGTTTGTCCTGCCAATGTAAGTTCACTGTGACAAGTTCATGAACTTAATTGTGACCCTCCTATATAAACAGCCTATGTAGGGAAAATAAATATTAACAAATGTACTAATATGTAGTTCTAATTTTTCTCATTTCCAAAATGAAATTCTGAATCCAGTGAAAATTCTCATAGTAAACTCATATTCTTTAGTGTCTTTACTATCTCATGTTTTTCCTTCTTTCTTGGGAAGCCAAAGGGGATAACTAAAAAAGTTTTTTTTTTTTAAATTAAATTATTGCTGAGTACATTAATGCAGTCATGGGGTACAATGTGCTGGTTTTATATACAATTTGAAATATTTTCATCAAACTGGTTAATGTAGCCTTCATGGCATTTTCTTAGTTATTGTGTTTAGACATTTATATTCTACGTTTAGTAAGTTTCACATGTACCCTTGCAAGATGCACCATAGGAGTGGTCCCACCAATTACCCTCCCTCCACCCATCCTCCCCCCTCCCTTCCCCTCCCTTTCCCCTATCCCCATATTCTTGAGCTATAATTGGGTTATAGCTTTCATATGAAAGCTATAAATTAGTTTCATAGTAGGGCTGAGCATATTGGATACTTTTTCTTCCATTCTTGAGATACTTTGCTAAGAAGAATATGTTTCAGCTTCATCCAGGTAAACATGAAGGAGGTAAAGTCTCCATCTTTCTTTAAGGCTGCATAATATTCCATGGTGTACATAGACCACAATTTATTGACCCATTCGTGGGTTGTTGGGTACTTGGGCTTCTTCCATGACATAGCAATTATGAATTGGGCTGCAATAAACATTTTGGTACAAATATCTTTATGTGATTTTTGGTCTTCTGGATATATACTTGGTAGAGGAATTGTAGGATCGAATGGCAGGTCTATTTTTAGTTCTCTAAGTGTTCTCCAAACATCTTTCCAAAAGGAACGTATTAGTTTGCATTCCCACCAGCAGTGTAGAAGTTTTCCCTTTTCTCCACATCCACACCAACATCTCTGGATTTGGGATTTTGTGATATGGGCTAATCTTACTGGAGTTAGATGTTAATTAAAAGTAGTTTTGATTTGCATTTCTCTGGTGATTAAGGATGATGAGCATTTTTTCATATGTCTGTAGGCCATGTGGCCTGTCTTCTTCATAGAAGTTTCTCTTCAAGTCCCTTGCCCACTCTGAGATGGAATCATTTGTTTTTTTCTTGCTAATACATTTGAGTTCTCTATGGATTCTGGTTATTAAACCTTTGTTGGAGACATAAACTGCAAATATCTTCTCCCATTCTGAGGGCTGTCTGCTTGCTTTACTTACTGTGTTCTTGGCTGCGCAGTAGCTTTTTAGTTTGATCAGGTCGCAGTAGTGTATTTTTGATGTTGCTTCAATTGCCTGGGGGGTCCTCCTCATAAAATATTAGCCCAGGCCAATTTCTTCAAGTGTTTTCCCTACACTTTTTTCTAGTATTTTTATATTTCATGTCTTAAATTTAAATCTTTAATCCAGTGAGAGTCTATCTTAGTTAATGGGGAAAGGTGTGGGTCTAGTTTCATTCTTCTGCAGGTTGCCAGCCAGTTGGTCCAGCACCATTTGTTAAATAGGGAATCTTTTCCCCACTCAATGTTTTTAATTGGTTTGTCAAAGATCAAATAACAGTAAGTAGCTGGGTTCATCTCTTGGTTCTCTATTCTATTCCATACATCTACTTCTCTGGTTTTGTGCCAGTACCATGCTGTTTTGATCACTATCAATTTATAGTATAGTCTGAGGTCTGGTAGCACGATTCCTCTTGCTTTGTTTTTTTTTCCTAAGTAATGTCTTGGCTATTCGAGGTTTTTCCTGATTCCATATAAAATGAAATATTATTTTTTTGAGATCTTTAAAGTATGACAGTGGAGTTTTAATAGGGATTACATTAAAATTGTATATTGCTTTGGGTAGTATGGACATTTTAAGAATGTTGATTCTTCCTAGCCATGACCATGGTATGTTTTTCCATTTGTTAACATCTTCAGCTATTTCTTTTCTTAGAGTATCATAGTTCTCTTTATAGAGAACTTTCATGTCCTTTGTTAGGGAAACTCACAAATATTTCATCTTCTTTGGCACTACTGTGAATGAATAGAGTCCTTGTCTGTTTTTTTCAGCTTGACTATTGTTGGTATATACAAAGGCTACCAATTTATGACAGTTAATTTTGTAACCTGAGATGCTGCTGTATTCCTTGATCACTTCTAAGAGTTTTGTAGTAGAATCCTTGGCATTTTCCAGATATGCAATCATATCATCTGCAAAGAGTGAAAGTTTGATCTCTTCTGACTCTATATGGATACTCTTGATCACCTTTTCTTCTCTAATTGCGATGGGTAAAACTTCCATTACAATGTTAAAAAGCAGAGGAGACAATGGGCAACCTTGCCTGGTTCCTGATCTGAGTAGAAATGATTTCATTTTATTCCATTCAATATGATGTTGGCTATGGGTTTGCTGTAGATGGCCTCTATCAGTTTAAGAAATGTCCCTACTATACCAGTTGTCTGAAGTGTTCTGATCATGAATGGATGCTGGATATTATCAAAAGCTTTTTCTGCATCAATTGAGAGAATCTTATGGTCTTTGCTTTTTAATTTGTTTATGTGATGAATTATATTTATAGATTTATGTATATTGAACCAGTCTTGAGACCCTGGGATAAAACCCACTTGGGCTTGATGTATAATTTGTTTGATGTGTTGCTGGATTCTGTTTGTTAGGATCTTGTAGAATATTTTTGCATCAATAATCATTAGTGATATTGGTCTATAATTTTCTTTTCTTGTTGGGTCTTTTCTTGGTGAGGATCAAGGTGATGTTTGCTTCATAGAATGTGTTGGGTAGTATTCCTTCTTTTTCTATATTTTGGAAAAGGTTGAGTAATATAGGTACTAGTTCCTCTTTAAAGGTTTGGTAGAATTCTGACGTGAAGTCATCTGGTCCTGGGCTTTTCTTTTTAGGGAGATTTTGTATAGTTGATGCTATTTCAGATCTTGACATAGGCCTGTTCAACATTTTCACTTCATTCTGGCTAAGTCTTAGAAAGTGGCATGCTTCCAAGTATTGGTCTATTTCCTTCAGATTTTTATATTTCTGAGAACAAAGCTTCTTGTAATATTCATTAAGGATTTTTTGAATTTATGAGGGTTCTGTTGTTATTTTGTCTTTATCATTTCTGATTTATGAAATTAGAGATTTTATTCTTTTTTCCTGGTTAAGTTAGCCAAAGGTTTGTCTATTTTATTGACCTTTTCAAAAAAACAACTTTTTGATTTATTGATCTGTTGTATAATCCTTTTGTTTTCAATTTCACTTAATTCTGCTCTAATTTTGGTTATTTCTTTTCTTCTGCTGGGTTTGGGATTGGAGTGTTCTTCCTTTTCCAGTTGCTTGAGATGTCCCATTAAGTTGTTAACTTCCTCTCTTTCCA
Organism: Otolemur garnettii; assembly: GCF_000181295.1. NCBI lineage: Eukaryota > Metazoa > Chordata > Mammalia > Primates > Galagidae > Otolemur > Otolemur garnettii. The sequence goes on along the minus strand of NW_003852402.1, from coordinate 37,920,344 downwards.
TTCTCTTGAGGAAGCTTGTAGTGCTATAAATTTCCCTTTTAGGACTGCCTTTGTGGTGTCCCAGATGTTCTGATAATTTGTGTCTTCATCATCGTTTTGTTCCAAAAATTTGGTAATTTCCTTCTTAATCTCATCTCTGACCCAGCTATCATTCAGCACAAGGTTATTTAGCTTCCATATTTTTGTATGAGTATGTAGATTCCTGTTGTTACTGAGTTCAACTTTTATTCCATGATGGTCTGAGAAGATGCAAGGAATAATTTCTATTCTTTTTAATTTGCTGAGGTTAGACTTGTGACCTAAGATGTGATCAATTTTGTTGTATGTTCCATGGGATGATGAGAAGAATGTGTATTCAGTTTTGTTACGATGAAATGTTCTGTAGATGTCCGTTAAATCCAAACGTTGAATGGTTAAGTTTAAATCTAAACTTTCTTTACTTAGCTTCTTATTGGAGGATCTATGCAACACTGCCAAAGGAGTGTTAAAATCTCCTACAATTATGGTGCTGGAGGAAATCAAGTTACTCATTTCTGTTAGAGTCTCTCTTATAAATTGAGGCACATTCTCATTGGTTGCATAAATATTAAGAATTGAAATCTCATCATGTTGGGTATTACCCTTAACAAATACAAAGTGACCATCCTGATCCTTCCCTACTCTTGTTGGTTTAAAGCCTACTGTATCTGCAAATAAAATTGCAACACCTACTTTTTTCTGCTTTCCATTTGCCTGGAATATAGATGACCATCCATTCCCCCTGAGTCTATATTTATCTTTTAAAGAAAGATGAAATTCTTTTATGCAACAGATATCTGGCCTGAGTTTTTGTATCCAGTCAGCCAACCTGTGCCTCTTTAGAGGACAATTTAAGCCATTCACATTAATTGAGAATATTGATAAGCCTGGTGAAATTTGGGGTATCGAGTTTTTCAAAAGTCCAGTGGACACTTTTGCCACTGTGGGAGCTGGAATTTGATCAAAATTTTCTGAGTGAGTTTACTTTTGTGGTAGAGGATTGCACTGGTCGTTATGGAGGATAGGTCTGAGGATATCCTGGAGAGCTGGTTTAGTTATGGCAAATTTATTTAACATGTGAATGTTATTGAAGTATTTAATTTCTCCATCATAAATGAAACTCAGTTTAGCTGGATACAGGATCCTGGGTTGAAAGTTATTTTGTTTTAGGAGATTAAAAGTCAATGACTACCCTCTTCTAGATTGAAATATTTCAGCAGAGAGATCTGTTGTCATTCTAATATTCTTCCTCTTGTATGTTATGGTTTTCTTACATCTGACTGCTTTCAGAATTTTCTCCTTCATATTAACTTCAGTGACATTAATAATTATGTGCCTGGGGGATGTCTTATTCAGGTTGAGTCATGCTGGGGTTCTGAAACTGTCTGCTATCTGAATTTCAGAATCTCTTGGCATGTCTGGAAAGTTCTCTTTCATAATCTCATGAAGAAGAGCCTCTGTGCTTTGTGAAGCAACTTCATCGCCTTCAGGGATTCCTATAAGGTAAATGTTAGTTTTCTTTGAATTATCCCAGAGCTGTCTGAGAGAAAGATCTGTTTTTGCTCTCCATTTCTCTTCCTCTTTGAGAGTTTGGGAGTGTTCAAAAGCTTTGTCTTCAATGTCAGAAATTCTTTCTTCTGTTTCCTCTGTTCTGTTAACTGAGGGATTCTTCTGTATTTCTTAGATCTTTGAGGGCTGCAAATTCTTGCCACAATGTGTCAAAATCTTTGGCAATTTTGTCTTTGAATTCATTGAATTCTTGAGACAACTTTTGAAATGCTCCTTGAATTTCTAACTCCAACTTTGCCTCTAGTCTATTAATCTTATTTGTAATCCAAAATCTGAATTTGATTTCTGACATCTCAGGCATCTGTTTATGAATGAGATCTTCAGTCGTGTCTGCCGTATCCTTCCTTGGGGAGGTTGTTCTACTCTGGTTATTCATGTTACTGGAGTTTTTCTTCTGATTCTGCCCCATGATTATTTTACACCATTTGGCTAGATGAGCAGATAAGGAGAAGTTGGGTTGGGGGCTCCAGGAGTAGTGATTAACTAGCCCTTTTCCCAAAAGCATCCCCTAGAGCTTTGCCAAGGACCCATACAGTGCTACAGCCTGAAAACAGGGGGCCTGCTTGGTGTGGTGGGGCTAAGTGGCTCTCTCTTATTTTCGGCTGGTCTCTGTTCTACCCTAGTAACACTCTAGGTTGAAGTCTCAGCTGTGGAGAAATACCAGCAATTAAGTCATCCTGCCCTCCACAGGCAACAATTGGAAAAGGAAAAACAAACCTTCCCACAACTGCACACCCAAGGTACCACTTTGGATAGTCCTCGAGTGATTAGCCCAGTTCAAGAGGTCCAAATCAATTGTCCCAGTCAGCACCGGTCTCAGGTGGTAAAGTTCAAAAGATCTTCGGCAACTAGATAGCAGGGGTCTGCTCAAGGTTTTTTTTTTTTTTTTTTAATGTCAAGAATTAATAAATAAATGAATTGATTCCCTCAATATAATCATTTTTTTGAGTACCACTAATGCACAAGGCAATGTATTGTACTGGGATACAAATTTAGTGAAACGAGATGGAGTCTCTCTCTTGGCATTTATAATGACAGACTATAATTAGGGAATCACATAAACTGTGAAGCCACAGCAGTGCAAGGGATATCAAAGGGAAGAACCCAGTACAGTGCTATGAAAATGGAAGATTAATCTAATGTGTGGGTCGACACGATCAAGGACATCAGAGAAGCCTTCTTTGAAAATTGGAACTTTGAGCAGGATAAATAAATATAAACTTACAGGAAAAGATGAGAACATATGTGAGAGCTCTGTGCTGGCAGGTTTCCTGGCATGAAGGAAGGACTAAAGGAAGGCCAGCAAGGCTGCAGCAGGGAGCTCATGGCAGGGTATGACCTGCCAAGGGGGATGGTTGGGGCTGTGTCACATTAAGGTGTTTGGTCTTTCCCCTGAGAACAATGAAAACATTAAAAGGTTTTAAGCAGAAGGCACCAAGATCCAATTTGTATTCCCAAGTTTAATGTCAATCCCATTTAGAATGTCAATATGTCTCTGCTAAGATATGATAAGTGTGGAGTAATACATGTACGCAGGACGGCTGTGTATTTTACTTTATGTCACATCCTTGCATTTGACACATTTTGAGAATGAAGTTTGATGCTTTCTTCACTGCCATTTTGAGAATGATTAATCCATTAATTGAATTTATCAAAATATTAAAACAGCTTTGCTTTTTAAGTATTGAAATGATCTTGGTCAATGAAGGATTTAAGAAAGGTAAGGACTGATAAGTATTTTCAACATAAGATGAATAGAGGATGTAAAACCAAGAATAGAATAATGGGGATATGGAGGTAATAAAAGCGGAAAATGTAACATTAAGTTTGTGTATTTGAAAGTATAAGGATAGATCTGAGTATTAAAAGATAATGTTTAATATGAATGTAAAGAGATATTTATGAAAGTGAATGAGGACACATTATTTGCTTTCTTTGAGCCTTTCATTTTTTTTCTCCCTGTTTTACCAGCAAGCCCTGCATCTCTTTTTGCTTTTGGAAAGAATTCCCCCTACACTGTTAGTCCATGTGGTTTGAAGAAGACTGACCCACTTTCTAGCTCCAGGGATGGCCAATCAGGGTACTTTATTTCCTGTACCACAATGATTGACCTAACAATGAGTCTCTGAACCCAGGAGGTACAATAGGAGTCCCTTGTGTAATGATTTCTGAAGCTAATGGGAAAGATATGGTCTCCTTTTGGGGGAGATGGCTACTGTAACAATGGATTAAGATTCACATATTCTCCTTTGTCAGCAATGCAGAACAACTTGCCAAAAAAAAGCTAACAGAGAGGAAAGCAGAATTCAGATATGGAGAAGAAGAAGGTTGCCAATGACAATGGTTCCCCCTGGAACCTATTTAAAATTTCCCATTATATAGCCAGATCAATTTTCTTATGTCTTTAAGCTAGTTTGAATTGGGTTTCTGTCATTTGAAGCCACAAGTGCTCCCTTTGCACCAAAGTTGCATATTTTGGTAACCATCTGTCTTTTCTCTACACCTGAGATCTTAAAAATAATTATAAAGATTCATCTTAAGAGTAACTTAGATGTACAAAGCGCTACTGGACATGACATAAGCTTATGGGTTGGTATAGCAGTCATGGTTCACAGCATAGTTGGGACCTCAACACTGTTTGACAGTGCCTATTTATTTATAAACCTATTTTTAATTGACAAATAAAAATTATATACATTTATCATGTACAAAATGTTGTGAAATATGTATATATAGCATAATACAAAGGCTAAATCAAGCTAATTATCATATGCATTACCTCACTTTTTTTTTTTTTATGGTGAGAACATGAAATCAACTCTGAGTAATTTTCAAGAATACTGTTCTAGTTAACTGTAGTCACCGTGCTGTACAACGGAGCTCTTGAACTTATTCCTCCTATGTAACTGAAATTTTGTATCCTTTGACCAACATCTCCCCAACTACCCATTTTCCCAGCCCCTGGTAGCAACCAATCTGCTTTCTACTTCTGTGAGTTCCACTTTCTTATTGTAGATTCCACATAAAAGTGGACATTTGTCCCTCTGCGCCTGGCTTATTTCTCTTAGCACAATGTCCTCCAGGTTCAACTGTGAGATTGTAAATGACAGGATTTCCTTCATTTTAAAAGCTGAATAGCATTGTGTACATACAGCATCTTTTCTGTATTCATTCATCCATTGATTGAATCTAAGGTGATTCCATATCCTGGCCACTGTGAACAATGCTATAATAATGTGGGAGTGCAGACATTGGCAATATGTTTTGTGTCTCTGGTTTGATTCTTTCTCATTCTCCCCAGTGTGTGTGTGTGTTTACATCTCATTATACCCACCACCCTACCAATGCTATCTTCACTTTTGGATGCTGCCTTTTTTCTTCCCTGAGAAAACTGAAACCATCTGGTAAGAATGCCTTCATCGCCTCCTCTACCTGCCCACCAATGTCTCGCACCTGCACTCACCCTTTCTTCTCTTCCTCTTGGCACATGAGGTGAGATGTTCCACCTGCTGCTCAAGATAATTCCGTCTTGTGTTTTGGTTTTTTTTTTTTCTGCGCTTGCTTGTCGACCTCATTTTGTCAGTCCTCTCTCTCGTGATATCAACCTCTTCTTATGTCTGTCTCATTAAAAATATTCCTTTCAATTTCCTATCTCCCTGCCTATGGCCCCTCCTCTTTTTCTTTGTAGCAACCTTTCTTGAAAGCCCTACTTACACACATCAATTTCCTCACCTTTCATTCATGCTTTAACTTGTTACAGTTTGACTTCTGCCTCCAACTCAATTCTATCTGCTCTGCAAAGCTCACCAAGCACCTCCTTATTGCCAGGTCTTTTCTCTCCTTATCTTCCTTGACCTCTTGGCAGCACTTGACATTGTTGAGGCTTCTACTTTGAAATGGTCCTCTTCCTTATTGTATCTGCCATGAGCCTTCTCTCCCACTGTAGATCTCAGGCTTTTTCCTTCCATGGTTCACCGTTGAGGACTCATTCTGCTTCCCAACATACAATAATAATAACTCACATTTATTGAACATTGATTTTGTTCCAGGCCCATTAGTTTATGATACCTTAATGACTCTTTGAGGTAGGCACTATAATGATTCTTGTTTTACAAATAGGAATGTTGAGGCTAAGAAATGTTGTATACCTTGCTCAAGGCTATGCAGCTAACCAAGACATGGAGTCAGAACTGGAATTATATTATTTTAAGTAATGAAAGTGTAATATACAAATAGAAAAGTGGACAAATGCTTGATGAGGAGCCTAATGAGCTTTCACAGAGAGAATACCCTTGGGTAACCCGTACGAAGATCAAGCAGCAGGATGGTCCCAGCATGCTACAAATCCCCTCATAGCATCACAACACTCCAGAAAGAATAACCTGTATCCAGACTCCTTGTCCTTTGAGACAGAGTCTCTGTCACTGTGGGTAGAGTGGTGTCGTGTCATCATAGCTCACAGCAACCTCAGACTCTAGGGCTCAAGTATTCTCCCTTCCTCAGACTCCAAAGTAGCTGGGACTACAGGTACCCACCATGATGCCCCAGCTAGTTTTTCTATTTTTTGGTCTTAAACAGCTGAGCTCAAGAAATTTACCTGCCTCAGCTTCCCAGAGTCCTAGATTACAGGTGTGAGCTACTGTGCATGGCCAGTATCCAGACTTCTAACAAAATGGATTAACTTTGCTCATTTTTAATTTCATAAAAATAGAATCATAGAGCCTTACAGTGTATATAAGGCTTTTACTAAGTGGTGTGTAAGAAAAGCTCATTCATTGTTATATTTTAGTTCTTCACTGTGTAGGTATACTACTATTTATCCACTGTATTTTGGAATAAATATTGGATGTATCCTGTATTTTTTTCCTACTACAAATAGTGCTCTGAAGAATGTTGTATACATCTTTTGATGGACATTGTATGCCTTTTATAGACTAGAAGTAGAATTGCTGGGCTATGAAGCATGCCTTTGTTGGTTTCAGTAGACACTGCCAAATCATTTTCCCAACTAACGTTGTCCTAATGATTGACTACTTCAGATCTTAAAGTCCAGAATAAAACCATTATCTTCCCAGCAGAATGAAAAAGCTTGTATGTTGATCATATCCCTTATATGAGCTCTTCGCACAGAGTTTATTTTTATATGTATAGAGGATGCTTTTATTCATTGCAGGCTCAGAATTTGGTATTATCTTGATCAAGATCTTTCTCTTCTCCAAAAGTGGAACCTTGACCTGTTGTAAAATTCTCTTCCAGTAAGCTTGTTCTCTTCTTTCTTTAACCGAATGCCATGGGCACGTCTTAGTAGTTGCCCACGCTGAAACATCAGTCATGAACTCTGACATGGCAGTTGAAGACATCATAGTCATGTCATATCCTTTTGTTTTAAAATTTTTCCAGTGCGGTGGGGGGCTTTGGGAGGTAGGGCTTGGGGATGTCTTTGGGTGGGGATTTTGCTTCGATCCATGCACAGCAGGCCTTTATTATTGCACAGTGCTCTAATTGTTATTCCTAGCTGGAACAGCTGACTCACATCTTAGAAAACCATGTGTGATGGAATACATACTGCTAACCCAGTGGATTGCTGTAAAGGAAGCCCATTGTGAGAACCAATTTTCCACTGCACACTTTCGAATAAAGTCTCTCTTCATTCTTTGAGAGATTCCTTTGTCCCACAGAATATGCATAAGCTAAGTCTAGCATTACATGGCTGCAATATTATGTGAACATATGCAAGTAAAAATGCTCCAAATCATATCCTCACGTGTTTGGTTGCATCACTTACATACTCCATTTACCTAAACCCATTTTATTGAGTGAAGATCACATTTTTCCTATTATCTGTTGCCCTATTATCTGTTGTGTTTATCAAGGAGGAGAATAAAATCGTCTATGTTTTGTTATTTTTCCACGGAACTCCTTGTTTTTTTGTTATTTCTTTTTAAAATATATATGTGTGCTAATAATATTAAACAGTTTCTAAGTAAGTTCTCTGAAAATATGTAGCTAATGATCTTTAGTTCCTTAAGAAATTGGTAGTTGATACAATTGGAACCTCGCTTGGACATCTATGGAATCAGGCCAAGGATTAGAGATCCTGGCTTAGTTTCTTGGCTGCTGCGTCATTATGGCAAGATAACTAAATTCTGTTAGATTTTATGGACAAGGAAATTGAGACCGCGGGAGATTAAATTTAGTTGTCCCTGGAACACAGCTAGTAAATGGTAGAGCTAGGAGATGAACTGGACCACACTTGCTTCTTGCTTGACAATTATCATTATTTCATTGAACACTTTAATTGGCTCATGTGCCATGAATACATCATATGTGTATTCATTCTGGTCAGCTTGTGATAATGAAATGGATAATTCTTTTAAACACACATTGTGGTGAATTTCACCTAACAAGTGCACGAAAAATGGTGACAATTATTATTTTCACTGAACCAACAAGGAAGGAAGCAGGTGTAGCAATGAGAATGGGAGGGAGGATGTCTGCTGTATTCACTGCGGATCCCCTTCCCTAACACAGTGCTTCACGATGACCCAGTGCATGCATGGAGAGTGACCATAAGGCAGAATTAAATTGGTAAGAATTGACAGGAACCCCATGTATGGGTACAAAGTGTTCTAAGAGTATCAAGCATTTCCTGATTCAATTAACGGTCCTTAGTATTTCTATAGTGATAAAAAAGTTGAGGAAGGGCTGTAGGAAAGGGAGAAGTGGAAAAAGGCTACTGTTGTAATAATAATAATTTCAATGCTACTATAATAATAATAATTTAGTCAATTTGTTTAATTCTAATTATGCCTATTAGAAAGAAAAGAAAGAGGAGAAGAAAAAAACCCACAGTAAGGTGTCAAGTGGTGAAGATTTTCACAGCTGAAAGAAAGAAGGATAATTGTGTGAGTTCCTGTATATAAAACAATGATTATTCAATCTGCAGGAAATTTTGTAAATCCACAAGTGTTTCAAATTACTTTTTTCAATGACTATCAGAAAGAACACTCATGTAAACTTTTTGTCAGTTTACCTTTCTATAGGAAAATTCACTCTATTGAAATGTGTATATCCAGACAAATATTTCTAAGAAAAATGGTGTTTCATAAAACAGTAATTTTAGTTTAATAGTTAATTGTTATCCTTGGCTGATAATAACTAAGTATCTTATTTAAGCAAAGAATGCATTTAGCAATTTTTAGCTTTTATAGATACATATGATTAGGAGAAAAGAAATTATTAAACTACTGAAAAATAGTTCATTTATTTGTGCTTCTTTTGTTTCATACATGGTAAACATCTACAAGTTGTTATTACAGAAGATAAAAAGATCTCAGGTTTGAAATAAACATAGTACCCATAGTAAATCTCTTGCAATCCTGTGTTGGTTAAAACTTTTAATTCTGGAATATTGGACATACCGTATTATGTCTGGTTAATGCTATTCTCGCTAAGAAAATTAGGTTACTAATGTTTGCAAAACTGTATCTTTTTTTTTTTTTTGAAAACCATCTCAAGCTATTGCCCTGGTTCAAGTGCCTGGTGTCACAGCTCACAGCAACCTCAAACTCTTGGGTTTAAGCTATTCTCTTGCCTCAGCCTCCCAAGTAGCCAGGACCACAGGCACATGCCACAATGCCTGGCTATTTTTTCGGTTGCAGTTGTCATTGTTGTTTTAGCTGGACCGGGCCAGGTTAGACTTGCCAGGCTCCGTATACCTCCGGTACCCTACCCAGTGAACTATAGGCACTGCCCCAAACTATATCTTTTTGAGCTACACTCAACAATTTATAGCATTTTTTGTTTTAAGGAAAGTTTAAGTCTAAACAAGAATGAATTAAGAAAAATATGTTAACAGTATGGTCATTATCACTCACTTTTAAATGATGAAAGAGAACCTCATAATAGTCGAATTTGCTTAAATAATTATAATTGCCACAGACCAACCCTACCTGACCGATTTCTGCTTTCAATATATCTATAAAGAAAGAGGAAGCCAGACATTGTCTCTATTTGCTTCATTCATTAGTAAAAAACTCCCGCAAATTTTTATGCAGATGGAAAAATGCATGTCTAACACTTCAGTTGGCTCACGTGCTAGGAATACATCATGTGTGTATTTTAAAACTAGATTCAACTAAACTATCAGGAAGAGAAATATTGGAGTCCATAAAATGTAAGTTTTTATTATTTTCTTTGAGACAAACTAACTGCTAGTATTTTTAATATCCTCAAACATAAATTAAAAATTACAATTCAGTGATTTTCAATAAATTGCTAACATGGATCTGTGTTTTACATGCCGGGCACTGCTCCGTACTTGAACTCACTTAATCCTCAGCACAAACCTTTACACATTAAGATGAGACAGTTGACTCACAGAGAGATTAAGGGTTAATAGCTTATCTAAAGTTACACAGCTAGCAACCAAGTAATTACTAATAAAATATTTGGGAAACCTCTTCGGCCAGTCCTGTCCTAAGCGCTAGGAATGCAGAAGTGAATAAAACAGAAGGGAATCAAAAGTATTGAGAGATTATAATTTTAGATAGGGCAGTCAAATTCGTGGAAAAGAACTTTCCCGTTAGGTGAAAGGAAGGAAATTGCCTAAGTGCAAATCCCTTTAGGGGAAAACTATATGGTGACGTTTTCATCACACGGCTCCCTCCACAGGCCTCTATCTTTTTATGTTTGGTAACTTTCTCTCCTACACCTCAGGCGGAGAACGGTAAGGGTGCCTTCATGGTCCTACTGTATAGGAACGGCACTGTCCTTGTGATTTCCCTATGCCCCTTATACTCCTTTGGTCAGGGTCCCTCCGTTTCTGAGTGTGACCCTGACTCTTGCAGTTGACAGGCACATATCGGCAGCACAACTCTCAGATCCTCATTGTATCGATTTTGAATTTGTTTGTCACCAAAAAGTCCTCCAAACCAATGCATATACTTATTTCTTAGATAACGAATACAATCAGTGCTTGCATTTCCCCTTCATTCTATCCCATTTTTAAATTAAACTATTTTTCACTGACTCTGAAATTCCTTTAAATTTATCTTTCTTTACCCTAAGAGTGGTTTGGGTAATAGCCCAGGACACTATGGGTGGACATTGCTGGGGCAAGGATGAGCTGGAATAAGCGGCCATTTCAAAAAGAAGCAGCATTTTTACTTCCAGGGAACATTTTTAGGAAATGTCAGAAAGTTGGAGACAAATTATTCCTGAAAAGTAAGATTAATGCAATTTTTAAAGCAACAATCATATGTGTGTGTATGTGTGTTTTCCCCTTAAGTACCAGTAAAGGGTAAAATTGTTGAGAAGGCCATTTAAAGTCTTTGAATAACTTCAGGGGAATTACAGATCATAAATGGCATACAAATTTAGCGACAGTCGAATTCAGAGATTAAGTGCAGGGGCCCTGGAGGCAGAATACTGGGTTTGGATCCCTACTCTGCCTCTTGCCGGATGACCTTAGGCGAGTTTCTTATCCTTACTACTCCTCAAGTTCTTCATCTGTATAGTAGAGATAACTTAGGATGAATAAACTAATAAACATATGAACAGCAATTAGAACAGTGTTTGACATATACCGTGTAACAAGAAGCAGGGGAAAAAAACCCCAATACAAATGAAATAATGAAAACCTATACAGCTACAGAAATCAGAATGTTTTGTAGTAGCATTTTTGTGTGTTAAGTATGCTTATGGTTACTATACAATAGGAAAACTAACACAAAGGTGCAAGCCTACAAAACCAATAAAATATAAATTAGAGGGGCTATTTTAAGGTGATAGATGATATTTTGCTGATGGGAAATTGTCATTTGTTACAGGAATGTTGACTATTACAGCATAGAATCCTTCGCGCTTGGTATGCCTAATGATATATGTTACGATGACTCAAATTTACTGCCTTTTATAAAAGCTGTACTGTAAGGAAATCTTTGTACAGCCTTCCATGATGTCATCTTGTCTTGACTTGGCACAGGTTCATCATTTAGATATTAAGTCAATTGCTGTTCTTTTCTTACTAAGCAGTGACTCAGCAGTACTCCTGGGTGACAGCGTGATCATAAACATAAGCAAACAGAAAAATTGAGCTGCAGTGTTCAGTTATAAGATCACTCAGAAAACCCACAGTCTCCTTTTTAATCGTATTACTGTAACATCACAGAAAGCACATGACATTAATAAAGACTCCACAGAGAGCTCTCGGACCTCTAATAAACATCCAAGGATCTGTTTGAGAAACAATAACTGACAGCATAAAATTTTCCCCCAATGACTGTAGATATTCTTTAAACTTATTAACGTTTGATTTTGTTATGTAGAGTCCCTCTTGTGGTTATGTCCCACACACCAAAGGTGTGCCAAACACCCCCACCCCGTGCCCATTCAGTGAGAGCGCCCAACCCCCTCCCCTTCCCTCATCGCCCCACCCCCAACTTGAATTGAAATGAGTTTTTCTCCTACGAGGGCATGCATCAGCTCATCGACTAGCTTCATATGAGTATTGAGCATGTTGCATAATTGCTTTTCCATTCTTTTTGTTTTCTTTTTTATTTATTTATTTTTTTTATTATTATATTTTTTATATTATTGCTTTTCCATTCTTGTGATACTTTACTAAGAAGCATGGGTTTCAGCTCCATCCAGGATATCACAAAAGATGGGAAGTCCCCATCTTTTTATATGGCTGAAGAGTATTCCATGGTGTATATGTACCAAAATTGGTTAATCCATTCCTGAGTTGATGGGCATTTAGTTTGTTTCCACGTCTCGTTAATTATAAATTGAACTGTCGTTTAAACAATCTAGTGCAAATGTCCTTATGATTTTTTTTGATTAATTTTAATTCTCTGTAGATCCTAGTTATCAAGCCTTTGTCTGATTTACAATATGTAAATATCTTGTGAAAGAATACTGTTGAATATGGATACCTTGTGGCTAATATGAGTTTCTAAATTATCATAAGAGGTGTATTACCACTACTATTATTCTCAAATAATATTAAAATGATATATCAGGGTAGCAGAAACATCATAATTCTTAAGAATTAGGGAAAAATACTACTAAGATTCTGATTTATCTAGTCCAATTTTGAATTTGTCACTAAAAATTTCTCCAAATCAATGAACGTGTTTATTTACTGTTTCCCCAAAAATAAGACCTAGCAGGATTTCTATGCATTTGTTAAATGTAAGCCCTACCCAGATAATAAGACCTAGTGATGGGTGTGGCTATGCAATGTATCTGCATAGCCATGCCATGCATTTTGGTGGGGAGAGTAAAACATCCCCTGAAAATAAGCCCTAGTGTGTCTTCTTGAGAAAAAATAAATATGAGACAGTGTCTTATTTTTGGGGACACACGGTATTAGATATCTAATATACTCAGTGCTTGCATTTCCCTTCCATTCTATCCCATGTTGTTGCATTTGTACAGTAAACTGAGAGTTAACTCAAATTTTAGAAAAATGAAACTATAGCACTATATTTCAAATATTTAGCAAGATATTAAAGTCTTGGTTTTTTCATTACAATCATTGCAGACTCTACTAAGTGGGAAAACTGAAAAAATAAAAATTAGGCCAGAATGGCTGGGCACAGTGGCTCACGCCTGTGATCCTACCACTCTGGGAGGCTGAGGCAGGTGGATGCCTGAGCTCACAGGTTTGAGACCAGCCTGAGTCAATGCGAGACCTTGTCTCTAAAAATAGCTGGGCATTGTGGTGGGTGCCTGTAGTCCAAGCTACTCAGGAGGCTGAGTCAAGAGAATCATGTGAGCCCAAGAGTTTGAGGTTGCTGTGAGCTATGACCCCAGCGTACTCTGGGGTACTGAGGAGAACAAAGTGAGATTCTGTCTCAAAAAAAAAAAAAAAAAAAATTGGGCCAGAAAATTTTGCTTTTAACTGATTGTTAAAGTATTATTGCCAGATGGACCCTCATGAAGAGAAATATTCTTGATAATGTCCAACAAAAACAAATTCAGCATACAACAACAGAAAGCAGCAGCAACTTTAATATTAGTGCCGTCACCAACAGCACCAATGGCAGCAGCGAACATTTATTGGATTATTGCCAAATGACAGGTGTCTTGCTCACTGCTCTATCTGGATTTTCTCATTTAATCTTCAAAATAACTCCACAATTAGGTACAATTATTACTCTCCTTTTTCAGGTAAATAAGTACTTAGAGTAGCTTGCCTGGGAACGCAAGACAGTGAATGATATAGCTAGAATTTGAACCTAGGCAATCTCCCTATTGGGCCTGTTTTGGTGAGATGTTTTCTAAAACAGTTCCAATGGTTGGATAAATATGGACCAGTAAAAGAATTGTTTTCTCTCTCATTAATAACCCCATTCTCAATATGGTCTTCTTATGAGGTTAGTAGCTTAAATCATAAATAAGTCTTTCATACGTTTGTGTTTAGATTGAACTACTGAAAACATTTCAGTGAAGTATGTAAAATGGTATTCATTGCTATGTACTAAATTTACAGTGAATCAAAAGACTGATTTTTAAAATAGTTATTATATTTTATTGTTTCTGGAATAATGAAAAAAGTCCGTATGTATAGACTCTATACAGATGCATTTAAAAAAAAAATTTTTCATTCCAAGATTGGTTGAATCCACGAATATGAAAGGATACTGATTCTTAATAAAAGAGCATTACACCATGCATTTGGCAAATCAAGGTTACACAGACAATTTAAATGAGTTGATTGTTATCTCCTCAATGCATCCTAATATTTTGTTAAAATTTTACATTAAAAAAATTAACTTTGGACCTTGAACTATCAGCTGTGTGGTGAATTCTTCCTTTGCCTGATGCTAAGGCCTGATTAAAATATTCACCAGCAGCAGTGCAGTGTTGGATGCCAAAAGCCAACGTGGAATGCGTATATTTCATATAGTCAAGCAAAGAAGAATTTTCAACAAGAACAACCGTACAACTAAATAAGGCGGTGTGGAAAGCACTGAATGTATCAACAAAGTGATTTTGAATTGTCTTGAATTCAGGGGTGGAAATAAACAGGTGGAACATCATGTTCATTCTCTCCTGATGAATATTTATTTTTCAACAAATGGAATGAAAAGAAAAAAAACCTCAAAATGAACCAAAACACTGTATGTTCTTGCTTAGGTTTTAAAAACCAAGATGATTGTTCCACTTTGTATTTACTACTGTGTGAGTCAGTTGATTCCAGTTCAGGTCCCTGCTTAAATTCCTGGCACACAAACACACACAAAAGATAGAAGGGCAAGACATGAACACTGTATTAAAAACATTATATATTTTTCTGTTTAGAAAAGTAAACGGTCATCCTTGTTAAAAAATTCCAACAATTTTGGCGGCAAGACATGATTGTAAGAGGGACTTTACCTAACAAATGCGATCAGTGAAACCTGGTTTCTTGTACCCTCAATGAATCCCCAACAATAAATTTTTTAAAAAGGTACAAACATTGAGGGGGGTGGCCTTTCTGGAAGAGAGACAGCAACTGCCCTAAGTCTCCATTACCAATGGATCACGCCTTAGCAAGTAAAAAAAAAAAAAATTCCAACAAGACAGAAATGTACTATTTATTTAGTATTGGATTTTTTTATTAATACATAACAGATGTGTATATGTGTGTGTATGTGTGTGTGTGTGTGTATATATATATATATATATATATATTTTTTTTTTTTTTTTTTTTTT
>NW_003852402.1:37873539-37904996 GCF_000181295.1 Otolemur garnettii | reverse complement strand
TATATATATATATATATATATTTATTTATATATTTTTTGTCTTTCTTTTTTGTTCAAGACAGATTTTCACTCTATTGCCCTGGTAGAGTGCCATAGCATTGTGGCTCACAGCAACCTCAGCCTCTTTGGCTCAAGCAATCCTCTTGGCTCAGCCTCCAGAGTAGCTGGAGCTAAGGAGTCGCCACAAAGCCTGGCTATTTTTAGAGTCAGGGTCTTACTCTTGCTCTGGCTGCTCTCAAGCTCCTGAGAAATACACCTGCTTTGCCCTCCCAGGGTGCTAGGATTACAGGCATGAGCCACAGTGACTGGCCCAGGGATATATATTTATGGAGAACCTGGGATAATTTGATACATTCATGTAATTTGTGAACATCAAATCAGTGTAATTGGGAGATCCACCACCTTAAATATTTGTCTTTTCATTATACTAGAAAAATTATTCTCTTCTAGCTATCCTTTTATCATAAGGACATTTGCACTAGACTGTTTATTGCAGCTAAATTTACAATCGCTAAAATGTGGAAATGGCCTAAATGCTCACCAACCCAGGAATGGATTAACAAGTTTTGGTATATGTGTATCATGGAATACTAGTCATCCATTAAAAAAGATGGAGAATTTATATCTTTTGTATTAAATTGGATGGAAGTAGAACACATTATTCTTAGTAAAGCATCATAAGAATGGAGAAGCAAGAATCCTAGGTACTCAATTCTGATATAAGGTCAATTGATGACCTAGTTCATAGTGGGGGATGGGGGAAGGGGGATGAAGGGAGGAGGGAGGGGGGTCGAGGGTCATGGAGTGTGACTCACCTCTTGGGGATGGGCCACAATTATAAGGGGGAGTTTATGTAACAAATGCAATCAGTGTAACCTCTTTCTTTGTACCCTCGATGAAACAATAAAAAAGAAAAAGTACAATAGATTATTTTATTTTATTTTATTTACTTTTTTGCAGTTTTTGGCTGGGGCCGGGTTTGAACCCACCACCTCTGGTATATGGGTCTGGCACCCTACTCCTTGAGCTATGGGTGCTGCCCAGTAATAGATTATTTTAAATGATAATCATTCTACTGATCTACAGTAGAGCACAGTAGGTCTTATTTCTTTTATCTGAATATTTGTACACATCAATCAACTTCCTCTTCCCTCTCCTGCCCCTCCCCTTCCTGGCCCCAGTGAGCCACCAATTTACTCTCCATTTTCATGAGATTCACCTTTTTTAGTTTCCACACATGGATGAAAACATATTTGTCTTTTTGTGCTTGGCTTATTTCACTTAACATAATGGCTTTCAGTTCCGTCCGTGTTGATGCAAAAACGGCATTTTATTCTTTATTTATAGTTGAATAATATTCCATTGTGTATTCTTTCTACCCACTCATCCACTGATGGGTCCATCCATGGAGGTCAAGTCCATATTTTGGCTCTTGTACATAGTGCTGCAATAAACGGACTGCAGAGATCTTTTTGATACTTTGGTTGTCTTTCTTTTGGACATACCCTGTGGATCGTATGGAAGTTCTTTTTTTAGTTTTCTGAGGAAACTCCCTACTGTTTTCCATGATGACTATACTAATTTACCTCCCCCCCACAGTGATCGAGGGGTCCCCTTTCTCCATTCTCACCAGCATGCGTATTCTCTGTCTTTTTGTTATAAGTCATTTTAACAGAGGTGAAATAATATCTTATTGTGGTTCTGATTTGCATTTCTCTGATGATTAGTGATATTGAACATTTTTTCATGCATTTTTTAGTCATTTGTATGTCTTCTTTTTAGAAATATCTATTCAGATCTTTTGCCCATTTTATTTTTTGGTTTTTTTGAGACAGAGTTTTACTATGTCACCCTTGGTAGAGTGCCGTGGCACCACAGCTCAGAGCAACCTCAAACTCTTGGGCTTAAGCGATTCTCTTGCCTCAGCCTCTTAAGTAGCTGGGACTACAGGTGCCCACCACAAGGCCCAGCTATTTTTTGTTGCAGTTGTTTAGCTGGCCCGGGCCAGGTTTGAACCCACCACCTTCGGTGTATGTGGCTGGCTCCGTAAGCACTGTGCTACGGGCACCAAGCCCTTTTGCCCATTTTAAACTGGGTTATTTATTTATTTTTTTGGCTATTGTTTGGGCTTTTTATATATTTTGGTTATTAATCTTTTGTCAGATAGTTTGCAAAATTTATTTTCCATTCTGTGGGTTGTCTCTTCTCATTGTTTTCTTTGCTGCACCAAAGCTTTTCAGCTTGATGTAATCCTATTTGTGTATTTTTGCTTTGGTTGCCTGTGCTTTTGAGGTCTTGCAAAAATCTTTCCTCGGACTAACGTCCTGGAGCAGAAAACATATTAATTAAAGGGCAGAAGGTCCTGTAGTTCTATTTTAGTTGCTAAATCTCTTACAGAGTTTTCTTCTGAATATGGTAATATCAATAGAATACACATATATATAAAATCCATACTTATGTGTACATATTACATTCATGTGAATATATATTCAATATACATATTCTTATATATATATATACACACATACATACATTTTCTTTTAACAGAAGTGGTATTATATATATGTTGCTTTGAACCTTTTCCCCCACTGTAACAGTATATCTGGGACACTTTCTGGCGACATTACATGTTTTCCCCAGTGGCTGTGCACTATTTCCCTGCACCATAATTTAATTGATGCTTTACTGATGATATTAAAGCTGTTTCCAGTTTTCTCTCCATTCCTAGAAGCTGCAATAAATATACTTGCATACATTTACTTAGATAGAACTTGGTGACTCTATCAGTCGGGACAGATCATGTGATGCTTTATTAACAAGCAAACCTGAAGTCTTAGGTTCCTGAAACAAGAGATACTCATTTCCTGTTTATGCAAAGCGCTCTGCAGGTTTAGATGCCTCCTCAGACCAGTTCCCCTCCATTTGTTGGCTCGGCATTACAGGATGCTTTGATCTTATGACTCATTCATATCAAGATGTATTTTTATGATCACCGTGACAGGAGAAGAATGAGCCAAAAAGTCAGGCACTGGCCATTAAATTCTTCTTTTGGAAGATCACTTTTGCTATGGTATTACTGACTTTAGGAAATAACGTGGCCCTGCCTAACCTCATGGAATTGTGCAATGCAGTTGTTCTATGTGTCTGTAATAGGGGAGATCCAAATTCTAGAAAGATCCATTCCAGAAGAAATGACCACCAGGGTGATTGACTCACTGACTGTGGACAATGAGCAGAGTCCAAGATACTGAGGAGTTTTTGAGTTTAAGCAATGAGCACAAAATATTAATTCTATCTTGGTGTTCAACTGGGGAGGATCAGTTAACTAAGAAAGGTCACATAGAGTGGGAAAGGATGAGATCAGAAATTATATCTGCTCCTGGGCTGTAAGAATTGCTCCAGCAACTGCTGAGATCAGGGAATTACATTATGGAAGGTGAAAATGTAGTCATAGGGTAGGCAAATAGTTGGCAGCAATAGAAAAGGTGAATATGAAGTCCTGTTATCTCAGGAGGTAGTTGGATATCAAGACTGGGAAGTACTAAGTTGATGACACTTTGAATGTTGGTGTTATCATTGGCCTTGGAGAGTGAGTGAGATGGTTCAGGGTGCCAGGGTGGGGTTCAGAATTAGACACGCAGAATCTCTGGGGATATGTGCAGACTGCTCCATTGGTTCTCAAAATTCATGTGTACTTTCTAATTCTAAACAAAGATAAAGCAAGCGAATATTATTTTAAAAATTTCTTTGGAGGGGTGGTGCCTGTGGCTCAAAAGGATAGGGTGTCAGCCCCATAAGCTGGAGGTGGCGGGTTCAAACCCAGCCCCAGCCAAAAAAGAAAAAAAAAGAAAAAAAATTTTTCTTTGGAAAATCGAAAACATTGCACAGTGATTGCCCATATCCCTGGGTGTACTTTGACACTGAGGGTCTGTTTGAATACAGATGTTTTTGTCCTCTCCCATATTTCAATGCTAAAGAGATCTTGAAATTATATGAATCTATTATGCATAAATAAAAATTGTTTAAAAAATAAGATAACAGAGTTGTGCAGCTGAAGCGTGCTGAGCCCATAAAAAATAAAATGAGAAAGAGGCACTTGTCTCTTCCCTACCCTTTAGCTACTACCTGGTGTCACATACTCGTCACAGTAACTGGGCTTTTGAGTCATTTTTTTGTTTATAATATAAGGAGAATATTTGAAAACATTTATTCTCTTTAATTAAACAGCATTGTAGAGATATCATTCACATAGCATGAAATTCACCTTTAGAGTATAATACTCTGTGGTTTTTAGTATATCCTCAGAGTTGTGCAATCATCACCATAACTCATTTTAGAACATTTTCTTTTTATTTATTTTGGTTTAGCTTAGTTTACTTTTAGAACATTTTCATCACCCCCCAAAAGAAACCCTGTATCAGTCAGCTGTCACTCCCTACCCCCCTCTGTCCCTGGGTCCTGGCAAGCAGTAATATACTTTCTGTCTCTATTGGCTAGTCTCTTCTTGGCATGTTATTGAAATAAAATCACGCAACATGCGTGGTCTTCTGTGTCTGCTTTCTTTCACTTAGAATAATGTTTTCAAGTTTTATCTATATTGTTGTTTGAATCAGTACTTTATTCCTTTTAATGACTGAATAATATTCCATCATATGGACATGTTGCATTTTTATCTATTTATCGGTTGATCCGCCCAAGTTGCATTTAACTATTCTGACTAATGTTTCTATGAACATTAATGTACAGGTTTCTGCATGGACATAAATGTTCATTTCTTTTGGGTATATTTCTAAAAGGAGAATTGCTGAGTCATATGGTATCTGTCTTAGATATTTTGAAAAACTAACTGCCAAAATATTTTCCAGAGTGGCTGCCCTGTTTTTCAATCCCACCAGTAACGTGTAAAGATTACACTTTCTCTGCATCCTTGCCAACCATATGGCATTTTTGATATTAGCCAGCCTCCTGACATTTCCTTCTGGCCCACTTACTTATTAACCCACTCTTCCCTTGGCTTCCATTCTGCGCCTCCACCCAAGGCAGCTGCCCTTACGATCGGCACTGTCTCTGATCTGAAGGACATTTTCAGTGCTTACCTTCCTTGATTTTTTAGCAGATTTGTTACTGTTGATGCTCCTTCTCGGGATATTTTATTTCTGTAGTTTTGGGCCTGAACGTGCTCCTGGTTTCCTCTTCCCTCTGGTCAGCCTTTTCTGCCTCTTTGCAGGCGTGTTCTTTTCTGTGAGTTGACAAGTTGTGCAGTTCCTCAAAGCCTGCTCCTGGGCTATCTCCTTTGCTAAGTCTATGTTTCCTTTTAATATCCATTTCTTAGATTTCTGTCTGTAAGCATATGATGCTCAGATTATCATCTCCAGCCCAGATAAGTCCTCTGTGCTATGAACATGTTTTTCCAATTGACGATTTGGTATTTCCCAACGGCAACTTAAAACTAATAATCATTTTGCTTTCCTTACTTATTTCCTATGCTCACCAAGTCTTGCGAATCTTACCTACTAAATATCTCTTAAAAATGTGACTTTTTCTCAGTATCAATGTCATCACCCAAGCTCAAGTTAGCATCACCTACCTTCTGAATTTATATCAGAGTTTCTTAATAGTCTATCTTTAGCCACTGTGTTTTTCTCCAGTTTTTTATCATTCTGCATCCCTATAGTCAGAATGATTCTAATTCTCCACTTAAAAATATCCCACAGTTCTCTATTGCTCTTAGAACTGACTACAATCTACATTTCCATCATCTACTCATCACACAACATCCCCTAGTCCTCCAATATGGCCCTGTACTTATTGTGTTCCCTCCTCCATGGGTTTAGTGACTGCTGTTACCTCTGTTGCCAATCTTCCTCTCCCTTCTTTCCCTACTGAAGGTTAATGCATCCTTCAGGTATCTGCATAAGGATTCTTTTCCCAAGGAGCCTTTCCCTAATTTCTGACTTTTTCCTTTCATTCTGTGATGCCATATACCTCTTCTTCAGAGCACTTGGCCCACTAATCATTGCATCTATTTGTTTGATGCCTGCCTTATTCACAGGATAGACTAAGAGGAACTGTGTTTCATTATAGCCAACGTACCTAGCACAGATGCATGGCCAGTACTCAATAATTTTTGGCAGAATCAATCAACAAGGCAAGAAGTAGTTCAGGGAAAAGAGATTTTGTCAGTTTCTATCTGACGTACCAGTAGTTCAGAGAGGTAAGAGAGTTTTAAGAAGGGCTTGGAAGACAGTGTCAAACTGTTAGCTAGAGGGGGAAAAGGGAGAGAGAGATACTCCAAAAATACAGCTAGATTTGGTGAATAGGAGACACGTGGGGCTTTTGAGAGGGGAGCGATAGGCATGGTAGCCAGAATCCAAGGGACTAAGTGGACAGGAGGAGAGGCAGCTGGAATAGAGTACTCTTTTCAAGAGCACCTTCTCAGTGTGCACTTGAGTACACGCCAATGGAGAGGCAAAAAAACATGCCATGAAAAGGGAAGAAAGTCAAAGCGGTCTCTGTTAGGACAAAACGGGAAAACTATTGGCTGGTGGGGAGCCACGAACCGGGAGACGTGGACATTGGATCACAGCATTAGCAAAGTAGGGCAGACCAGGAGAGGCTTCAAAGGGAATTTTAATTGCTTAACCATTGAGAAGGTTCTGGAAGGACAGTCCCTAGGGCTAGGTGTGGAGAAAACCCTGGAACCTTAATGTGTGACACAGGAATGCTAAGATTTGGTGAGGTCCCATGTGGAGAGAAAGAAGCCCTGAGTAGGAGGACAGACAGTGTTGTGCAGAGCTGAAGTGAAGTCTGGGGTGGTGCTGTTGCTCAGTGACTTTGGGTAAGAGTCCCGAGGCTCTCTGTGTGCCTCAGTTTCCACTTCTGTGAAATCATTACCCATAAAAGTTGAAGTGAGTGCTCCCCTCACAGAGGCATTTACGCTGCCTTCCTTATGCATGCTATCAGATGCAGGGTGCCCATGAAGGTCGTATGCAATTGCACATGAACTTTACGGGTCTCCTGTATAATTCTCACATTGACCCTATAGATCAATGAGCAGATACATGTAAAACATTAGTCAACTATCTGGTACGTAATACACATTCAATAAATGTTTACAGTTGTTATGTTTCTGTTGTAGATAGCAATAAAGACCCTCTCAGAAGTGTCCTCTTAGTATTTCGAATATCTGTAGTTGGCCCAGAGTCGTCACCCATCAGGTGGCAGGGCTGGAGGAGGGGGATTCTCAGGAAAGCCAGGACCCTTGTCTCAGAGGTGCACATAAATAAATAACTATAATGCATTGTCAGTATGGTTTGGGGAACTTCGCAGGTGCCCTTTGGGGATTAAGGCACTCATTTTCCTGGTTTCTCAGCATGTTGGTAGCTTATGGATCTTAGCTGGGCACCTTTAGGAAAATTGGTCTCAGATGGAAAGAACTACGTATCGCAACAGGCAGCTGAACTGCAGGGCATGGGAGATGCAAGAGAGGTGGTGGTGGCGGGATGAAAGTTTGATTCCCTTGGTCCAGCGACGGGGAAACTCTGCAGGCCCCTCTCCACTCCGGAGCTCTCCATTGCATCCGGAGCTGCTCCATTTGTTGTGACTGCATTGCAGTTCAGTTTCTCTCTTTGCCCAATTCTAATTCCTTCACTCGCAGATTTTGATCTCATGACTTTCTCAATAAGCTTTCTGCATGAAAATCGTTGTCTCAAAATCTATTTCCTGGGGAAGCCTCCCTCAGACAGTATGGCTACAAGTAATCCAGGTACTAGAGTCAACAATGGGATTTGGGGAGTTGAACCTTTTGCTAGCAGTTAGGAGTCCGTCCCTTGTGGCTGGGGGCTGTGAGGAGCTGAGAGCTGGTGGTGTGCCATGGCAGCGCCGTTGTCAGAACTCTAACAGGTGCTAAGCCCGGGCGGATTACTCTCTCTCTTGAGAATGCTCAGCTGGGCATCACATCTCAGGCTTGTCAAAGTTGTGCTTATTATATAGCTCTGACTCCCTGCCACTGAGGCCCTAGAGAAAGAAAACAAAAAACAGGCAGATAATCTACCAATTGAAAGCTATTACTTCAAATACTAACCTAAGTGTAAAAGTCGGAGGAAAGATCTTTTGGCAACATATAAAGAGACTTATCTTCTGCAGCAGGGACGCAGAAAAAGCTAGTGTTAAAAGTAAAGCTCTGGAGAGAGGTCACAGCTCCAGCGAGTCTACTGTGCCAAAGTCAAGGCTCTGGCTGGGAGGTTGAGACATTTGAGTTGATGCACTTGAAATCTTGAAAGCCCAGATTCTCCTGAACCCTGTAGTCCTGCTCACTTTTCCCTATTAGAGATGAGTCCTCTTCCCTGTCTTCTGATCCCAGCCCCGTGGAGAAGAAGGTGCAATAGCTTCTGCCTGTGCAATGCCAAGTTCTCCTCCCCTCCCCATCAATCCTCAGCTCCCTCTGGCCTCCAAACTGACAACCAGGGTCAACTTTTCAGCCAGGGAAGTATTGGGCCTTCTAAGGGAGGGAAGGAGCTCCAGGGACTCATCACGTGACTGTCAGTAGCCAGGAGCCTGAAAGTGCTGGGAAAGCAAGGAAGGTGTTATTCTATGGGAGTGCTGCCTGTGATGCTGGCATTTATAGCTTGGCAAGAACCTAGGGAGATGATGGTAACTCACCGCCATCTTACAAGAACTGATGATCAGCATTAAGGGAAGTAGAAACGTGGCAGAATGTGGATGCAGAGATTGAAAGGCTCACAGAAGTGAGTGTGTTTACAAGGAATGACACCGGATAGGGCTGGGAAACACACCGGCTGACTTTGTTCTGCAGAAGGGTCTTGTCAAAGTGACATGAGCTGTGCTGGTGAGAAGGGCACCCACGCCACTGAGACGCTCTTAGGTAGCTCTCCTCTTCAGCCAGGAGATGGAAGAGACGCTGTTACAGTGCTACAGTCTCACTGATAGCACTTGGCATGAGAAAATGCCGAACTAGTAGAGGCCAGGTGGTATCACCTAACTGCCAGACACAAGATAGGATTAATTACCATAATGAGCAAGGAGAGTTTGGAATAGCAACCAAGGGGTCCAGACTCGTGAGGAGCTATCGAGAGAATTAATAGAACAGGGCATCTTAGGGGCAAGACAGGTGTCCAACGAGGGCATTGCCCAGTGTGTACAAGTGAGGATGGACACGCAGAAGGCAGAGGCAGCTATCCCCATAGAAAGCCAGTGTCTGAACCTGACCTAATTTGTATACCTGCAGCCCCTTGACTGAAGGAGCGTCTGGGTCCTCCAGGAACCAATCTACAGCAACAGACCTATACTCTGGCAAGTGTATCCAGTAAAGGTTCCTCCACTTGATCCCCAAAGAGACCTTTGGTGATTTATTTGGGGAACACTACACCAGGAAATGTTTCAAGGGCTGTTGAACTGTTAAGCATACATCTGGGTTGGCAGCAATCCTCATTGATCTGGGGGCCCATTTAGGGAGCAGGTGAAAAATGAAATGGTGGCTCATATTCATGTCCCAGTGAATCTATTAAGTTCACAAACCCACTTGCTAGTCATTCCCCTGGTACTTAAATTTATAACTGCAATGCACATTCTTGAAAAGAGGCAGAAGCCACACACTGCTTCCTTGAGCTGTGGGGCAAGTTCCTTCATCATGAGGAAAACCACCCAGAAGCCTTGACCCTGGCCAAGTCATAAAGACTGGAGAATGGGGGAGGGAATAGCTAAGGTCAAGGTCGTTCTCAACGACCTAAAAGATGCAGAGATCGCGGTCCCCAGAGTCTCCATTTAATTCACGAGTCTGGGCCCTATAAAACTCCACTGCATCCTGGAAATGCCTATGAGTCACTGCAGATCCAGCCCTGAAGCAGCCCCTCTCCTGTGGCTTTGTCAGATGTAGTGTCTGAGCAGATGCCAGGGCCAGGTGCACGGTGTCAGGTCAGAGTTCTAGTGAAGGTGTTCTGTTCCACCCCTCGGGCAAGTCGGATAGCCTCTCTGTGCTTGAATTTCCTCATCTGTAAACAGGGGAGAATGATGGTACCTACCTTGGGTAATCAGTGTGTATTGAACTAATGTGCATGAAGCACGTAAAACAGCGCCGAGCCCCCTACTTGGCATCATCTAAGTGTTAACTCCTGCTACTTTTTTCATGGAGCGAAAGGATCAACACACTTCTCCATAAAAATAATTTATATATCTGGGCAGCACCTGTGGCTCAAGGAGTAGGGCACCGGTCCCATATATCAGAGGTGGCAGGTTCAAACCTGCCCCCCACCCTGGGGGGAGGAATATATGTCAATACATCTATCAATCTATCTATCTATATATATTACCTATATCAGGGGTCCTCAAACTTTTTAAACAGGGGGCCAGTTCACTGTCCCTCAGACCGTTGGAGGGTCGGACTGCGGGCCCTGGGATAAGTCAGCTGCTAAGCGGGACAGGCAGTGGCAGCAAAAACACCGCTGGGCCGGATAAATGTCCTAGGCGGGCCACATGTGGTTGCGGGCCATAGTTTGAGGACGCCTGACCTATGTATTACATTTTCTTGTGGGGAAGAGAAATAATAAACATGTATATAAATACCTTAAGTTGTTTTCTGGCTTACTGTCTATTCCTGCTCTTAGCATATAAGCTTCCTGGAGGGTGGGAACTGTATCCCAGCTTCTAGAATTTGTGGCCAGCACATAGTGGGCTCTAAGAGAATACCTGTGATATTGTGTGTGTGTTTGTGGCAGGAATGTAACTATTTCCTGTAGATTTATCTTCTTTACTCTCTCATTGGTGTGCTGAGAATATTCTGGGTCTACAGTGGAAGCAGAAACCAATACTCAAAGAAATCTTCAGCCTAAATGGGAAATAGACAGATTTTGATGCCTGTTTACAAAGCCGTATTTTTGCCTCCAAAAATTAGATGTGAGGTTGTGGGGAGGGCAAAGGGGCCATACAGAGTAAGCTGGAGGAGGGAGGTGTGAAGGGAGTGGGGTTATAAAGACAGGAAGGGGATGAGAGGGCTCCCGTGAAGCTGGGGACCAGGGAACCGAGGGCAGAGGGACGCTGCATGTGGCTTTCTTCAAGCAGGGATCACCTGCGGGCATCTGTCACCCAGCCGTCCCGAAATCCCTTGAGAGAGGATGGGGATAGCAGATGCATGTGCCTTGGGTTGTAGGGGTGAAGGGGGAACCTGATTCCCTCTTTAAGGTGAAAGTGGACAGAATATTGACAATGACAGACACACAGCCAATGTCCATTTACCATGTCTCAAGAATATAGAAGCCTTAGCTTGATAAATCATAGTGACTCTATTTTGCAGACAAAAATTATGCAAAGATCTTAAGTAGTTTATACAAGGCTACAAAGCCGTGTTTTTCAACCTTTTTGATCTCACAGCACATTTGAACCCATCGTTAGAGTTCACGGAACACTTACATTATGTTGATCCAAAAAAAAAAAAAGAGTAAAAAAAGAATATACTATGAACTTCTTTTAAAAGTAATTTAATTAATGATCTTAAAAATTTTCATGGCACACCTAAGGTCCTCTCATGGCACACCAAATGAAAATCACTGCTATAAAGCCAGCCAGAATTATGTCTTGCATTCAAACTCAGCTTTCCCACCATATTTTACTACTTCACTGGGCTCTTGGTCTTGGTTTTCAGGGGAAAGCTTTCTTTCTCTAGTTGGACAGGGACTGCATGTATTTCTATGGAAACGCAGCTCTTGTGGCTACCAGTTCAAATCCTGGAGTCCAGCAGGCAAGTTCCTCTTTAATCTAGGCTGAACTTGATCTCAAAGTGCCCTAATCTGGTGAAGGAGGAGGAAGGGTCTCCTGGGGTATGAAACCTATGTTTACTGATTGTTTCTGACCTGTTGTGCTAGGATCCTTGTGTCTGTTACCTTCCATTTCACAAGAGCTCTATGAGCTGGATAGCGTTATAATCATCTTGGAGAGAGGGATGGAAAAATGAGCCTCGGGAAGGTGAGCTAATTGTCAAACATCCCATAGCTAGCAAATGCTGGAGGTGAGTCAAGCCTGGGTCGATCTGACCTCAGAATTGTGAAAGTGCCAATAACTGTGGTCAGCTGTCCTGGTTCTGGGAGGTTCTGCTCAGTCTGAAGCATGTCTCAGCCAGAGGCGGAGGGTCTGAGAATAAACACCGTATCTCTCACACTCACTTACTCCTATTTTTCAAATATAAATGACTGCTTTTACAGTTAATAAGATATAGATTTACTTAAATCTTTAACAGAGTCAGAGTTGTCTGTTGTTATTTTAAGGCAACAGATTCAGAAAGTATATCCCCGGGTCGAAGGCAGCATTGTGAAATGGTTTTGAGCCCAGGCTCTGGGTAGAATGTCTGAATCCTGACTTTGCCACTTACTGTCCGGCCGTGTGACGCAATGAGTGTTATTTCAGGATCTCTGGGCTCAGTGTCTTCGCCTGTGAAAGGAAGATAATACATTATACCATCAATTTCATAAGCTACTGTGAGGATTAAATAAATCGATGTATGCAAGTTACTTAGACAGCACTTGGCCCAAAGTAAGCACTTCAAGTTTTAATTATTATTATTACTGGTCTTCTAGAGGGAATTTAAGAAACTTTCTTATTTGAAGAAAGTCCTCCATACCTGAAATTGGTAAGAACTGCTGCATTCAAATCCAATTCTATTCCTTAAGAACTATGATTTTAGAATGTTACTTTAACTTTCTATGTGTAATTTTTTAAAAATAGAGTGGTTTTAATGATAAAAGAGATATGCATAAATGTATATGGCACTGAGCTCCGGGCTTGAAAACCGTGAGCGCTCCATACATGATAGGGATGAGAAATCTGATTATCAGAGTGGTCGTTAGTCATGATGCAAAATTTACTTAAATGGCATCACTTTTCAAAAATACTCACCTGATGAAACGTGTGACAAGAATGGAAACAGCAAAACCACCTCAATTTTTTTTTAGCAAGTTTTATGGGAGACAATATTATGCATTAAAAAACCATAATGTCATTGAATAAAACATGCTTGCATTTAATCTGGGACATGAGTCCCCTAAAATGGGACAGATGATATTTGTAAAACACTCAGTACCCTGTCACATAGTGGGAGGTCAGTCACCGAGATCTGATATTACTATTATTTTGTTATTTATGGAAAAGTACGTAACAAAGAGCTAGACAGTATAATGTTAGCAGTTCGGAGAGGACTAGTTTGGACACCAGGAGATCATTAAGAGGCTTTTACAATAGTCCAGTTTTCAAGTGCTTAGAGCGTGATGACACATGGGGCATTGGGAACAGAGAGGAGGTTAGGACTAGAAAACCCTAAAAAAAAAAAAAAAAGTTAAAATATAAAGCCATATGTAATAAGGGGCTAATTAGGAGGTAGTGACAAGCTTAAAATGAGTGTGAATTGAAGCTGCGTTGGTTCTTATTATTCTTGGTAGTTGTGTTCCACACGTACGAAGTTGCCCCAGCTCCGGGGAACACGATAGCTAATTGCCTCAATGAACATTGCTCCCAAGGCAAATGCAGGGTGAGGCCCGGAGACCCTCTGGTTTTAACATTGTTGTCACTGACAGTGGCTGACCTTCTTCTAAGTATGTTTCTGTTTAAAGACACCTTCAGTACTCACTGCAGCTTCCGTAACCTTGAACTCCCCACCAACAGCACTGTAACTCATGTCTGAGTGGAGGTTTTGAACACACGTATTTTCTCTGTAGGGCACATTAAGGCTTCTCCGTACTCAGGATCCCGAGCTGAACTTCAGCACTGTGCTTTGGAGTGATTTTAGATAGCAAAATCACCAAAGAAAGCACAAAAATGCTAACAAATGTAGCATTACATAGATCATGAAAAGGACACTTTTTTTACAATGTGAGAGCAAAAACGAGAAGACAGCATTGCTTTGTTCGACCTCAGCTGGGGACGTACTGTGGTGCACATCACTGTAAATGACCTCAGAGCACAGTGAGTATTGATTTTGGGGTTTTAACCAACAGGCGAATTGGCACATACTGAATCCATGAATAATGAGGACTGGCTATGTGTAAACCACGAAGGTGTCATAGGGGAGGTGAATTTTGAGCTAGGCGTTGATGGATGAGCAGATGAGGATGGGAAAGGTGGGTGGGGAGAGATGGGTTCTAGAAGGTTTCAGTCTCATCACACTTCCTGACCACAGGTCCGAACCTAAATCTTTGAGCTTTATCATTTATTGCTTATTAAAGAATCAGTTTAATAATCAAACTGAGGGAGACATCTAATTTACAGAATAAAGTATTATTAGACCTCTCTCCATACCTAAGGTAAATAAATTTGTTTTGTCTGTGAGTGAAAAGAATCTGGAGATTTCATGCTTAGAGACAGATAGCAGTTAAAAAACGAGGATCCAACCCGCAACCAAATCTACCAACCTGGATAAGTTACCGTGATTATTTTCCTGTCACAGATCAATATTAGATACAGTAGAGTCAGAAACTTGGGGATTCAACCAAGGAGAGCCTTTCACTTTCCCTGCCCCCCTCAAATTAGCTTATGCTGTTTTTGATGGTCTTTATTAAATGGAACAAAATGATTTCCCCTTAATCCATAATTCAAACATTACTTCTCAAAAGTGATAAAAATAGCATGTAGGTATTAGTCAAAGATTTGCTTTTTCAAGATTTGGCTGAAAACCAAACTAAAACTTCCATGTGCTCCAATAAACTCAGTGTTGTTCATAGGTTGCTATTTCTAATCCCCGTTGCCATGGAAATGGACTTTACATCAGCAAAAAGGGGATGAGGTACTGAGTGATTTATACCCACTGTTTGATATTTTAAGTGGTTCGCTGCTGCTCTTTTCCTTTTCTGTAGAACGTGTATAGGGATATTTTTCTCGTAGGACTCCCAGACCTTTAGATAAAGGAGCTCTAGAAGTACGACCTTTAAGGGGTGAAGCCATCGCCAGTGCCTCCCTAGTAAGAAAGGGGGGCAGAACCTGCAGCGGTCGTAAGTCTCAGCCATTGGCTGCTCTTCTGAGAATGGTCTAATGGAAATGAGAGGGTTACCAAGCATTTACAATGCTCTGCAACACCAGGTTGGGGCAGAAAACATTTTAAACTTATTAAAATTAAATGGCTCAGGAATGACTCTGTTTTTCCCTCTCCAGGATAATTCTTCCTTTGACAAATCCGAGAGCTTCTTCTGGACGTTCACTCAGTTGGAAGGCTCGGTGGTTTGGTTCTAATCACCTGGCAGAGAGGAAGCTGCTGACTCTGATGGGCCAGCCTGTGGCCTGTGAGCTGTGGCTTTTACTGCTGATGCTTCCACATTATCGGGAATAATTCATTAATTAAAAGTCAGCTCTGAAAGGATCAATTACACACATGGCTCCGGCCAATTTTCTTTTTCTTTTGGGCTATGTTCCCCTGTTCCCTCATGGTCTGGAAGGCAGAAATCCCTTCCACCTATAACTGGCAGGTTGACAGACGCTGAAAATTTGTCCAAGAACTCAGGACTTTTAGCCATCTAACTGGTAGCAAGTACCATCACTTTAAAGATGTAGTTCCAATAAAGCTTATTACGAGTGTAGGCCTGAGTTTTAAAAGCTTGTGTATCAAATGGCTGTAAAGTATCTGAATGAAACCAACCTGCAAACCTGTGTCCAGGTACTATGGGAAACTGGTAAGAGGCTCAGTGTTTTAGAGAAATTAATCTCTTTTCTTTATCCCTCAAGCCGGTGTTGGGGGTGAGGAGAGCCATTCTTACAGCTCTAGAATGTTTATGCAGAGGAAGAGTGACTCAGACGGGCTGCAGTCATTGTGCTAAGATTTCTCCATTAAGATAAATGAATTTCCTACTTTTGTTTTTCCAGTTCCTATACTTTCACTTTTTCCCTCCCTGTGTTTCCCAGTTCAAATGGAAAAAAATGCTAGTACATTTTAACAAAGTCCTTTTTAGTTATTAAGACTTATTTATTCCATTTCTAGCATGGAAGCTCCGTGATTTTCAGGAATATATTGTTTTTTTTCACCCCCGTGTTCCTATAGTAGCGGCTTCATAGCATTTATCAAGCACTTAAATAAGAATTTGATGAAGATTTTATAATTCTGGCGTGCTTGGTGAATAAACATTCAATGAAAGGTAAAATGAAAAACCCGAATTTTAAAAAGTGAGTTTCTCTTGCTGTGATTCAAATGTTTGCTTTAAAAGCACTTAAGAAGTTCCTGCAGAATCTCTTCTTGCCCTCTTTTTGTAACAAATCCTGTTTGCTCCTCCTACGTGAGAGGTTAGTGTCACCCCCAGTGTTCAAATACAACAGTGTGGTACAAGTCAGCACAGACCTCGTGCCTCTAGGTTCATTTTGTGGTGGTAAGTGGGTGGAATACACATCCAATCTTTTAACATAAAGAATTCTAAATACTCTTGAGTATCTGAGTGTAAGAATCAAGGTAGTCACAAACCTCCCCAATTCTCCCCAACACCCTCCCTCCTGTTGTAAAGACTTGTGCCAGAGATAGAAGGCTGCGTGCAGACAGATTTCTTTCCTCTTTTCCAGGCTATGTTCTCTTGTAACTCTACCCTAATTCAATCAACATGACATAGGAAGAATAGTTACTTTACAGCCTGTTGTAACATATTCTCCAGGAGGCTTTGTAGAGGGATAGTATAAAAGGCAACAGTTTTAAAATTCAGTACCTGGTCCAGTATACGTGTTATGTCATCTAATTATTATAACAAGTGTGAAAGCAGTTTTTAAAAACATCCTCAGGTAACAGATAAAGAAACTGGGCTTCACATTAGTAAAACAGCTTTTCAAGGGCACAGAACTAGTTCTAAGGGGAACAAGAGACTGGAATCCATGTTTAACTGAGCTCCATACCTGTAAAGGGGGGAAACTCCTGTAGGTAAAATGCTGTGGTATTGATGTCTTCACGGTAATTCAACAGAAGAGCCTTTGGGAAGGGCTCCAAACTTAATCTGCTACATTTCACATGTCTTTCTCTTTCCTGGAGAAAGAGGGGTTGGTCTCCAAGGATCAATTGAATTAAGTAATGTTCTTAATTCTGAAACATAACCTTATGTTCTCTCATGTAACAATTTTTCCAATCCAGACTTCTATTAATTCCAGACCTATGAATCCACTAGTTGATAAATCCACTCACGTGCCTCCAGGACATGTCAAACTCCATAGAAGCAAGTTGCTGAGGACAGTGGTTGAGGGCCACTCAGGAGCTGTGTGACTGAGCGGCTTCTCACTCCCTGTGCCTGTTTCCTCATCAGTAAGCTGGGGAATGTATGAGCTATGAGGCTCTGGGAAATTAATAGCCACCTGTCTCTCCGCCTCTTTCTGCCTCCGTGTGTCTGTGTCTCTACTTAGTATCTGTATTTTCCATCTCGCTCTCACCAGAAACAGTGGCAGGAAGAGAGCTATTGCTATGCGAGTATAATTTTTTGCTTTATTATCTCTCCAACGGCCTTGATTTTTCTTCAATGCTCGACTTTTTCTTGGGTTCCTTGTGTGAACTTGCCCGGTGGTCCATGCCAGAGGATGGGGGCTCAGCTTTCATTCCTTTTACCCCTTTATCCCGATGTCCATTTGTTTACCAACTTCTATTGATTTTAGCATTAACTATTTCTTGGACCATCTACTTCTCTTCATCTCCACAATTACCCCTTCAGTTGGAGATATAATCTCTTTCACCTTGACTAATTGAATGGCCTTTTTGATGGTCTCTGTCCGTCAATTTTCCCCCACCGTCAGTCACATCCTCACTGCAGTCCGGGTGCTTTGAAGGATGTAAGTCTAATTGTGTGTCCCCCCAGCTTTGGTGTTTCTGTTGCCAGAATGTTCTCCCAGAGCATCATTAATTCCTATTAATTCTTAAACACTCAGCTCAAATGTCATGACCTTGACCCCATCACTACTTTAGGTTCATATGTTAAATATTCAAATCACTTTACTTTTCTTTCATAGCATGTAATTGAATATTAATTAGCTATCTGTGTGCTAGAATGTAAGCTCCATAAAAATCGTCTTGTCACCCCTACATACTTACCAGCTAGCAGTGCCCTGCACATGGTTGGCATTCAATAAATACTTATTGAATGTCTTTGTTCATTCAGGAACTTAGTAATAGCTGAATAATAGGAAAATGCTGTTAGTATTTTTTTTATTAATTTATAGCTGTGTACATTAATGCAATTATGGGGTCCAATGTGCTGGTTTTATATACAATTTGAAATACTTTCATCAAACTGGTTAACATAGCCTTCACTGCGTTTTCTTAGTTATTGTGTTAAGACATTTATATTCTACACTTAGTAGATTTAGAAAATGCTATTAGTATTATTGAAATGTGCATAGCTTTGCAAATATTCATATAACTATTTTTAAAAAGAAAAAATGGGCCTATAATTATGTAACTAGTGTAGGATAATATTTGTTTCTTGACACTTAATAGCTACTGACTTTTGCCAGTCTTCTGAAGATTCATCCTTGTTATTTGGAATGTGATTGGCCTTTTGGTGGCAAGAGAGTCTAAAATTTAATTTAGTTAATATAAGAGATAACTTGATGCATTCTTACTCAGCTATTAAAATTGAGCCACAAAGGCCGGAATTGCCGTATTCATTTCTATTTTAATCTGGGCAGGATTAACGAAGCACTATCAGGTGTGAAGCAGTGTGGTGGGTGCTATGAGGGATACGGAGATACTTGAGGCAAGGAGCCAGGAAGCCGCTTACAGGTTAGGACAGGAGACAAAGGAACCATTGGAATATCTGAACGCAGTGGGTTTGTGGAGGGGCCAGGATTCAGCAAGGAATGTCCCAACCTCACAGCTCTCCCTCCACCCAGATGGTTTGGGGAAAGTGAATGCTTAGAAAAGCTACAGGCTTCAAGCGTTTCCACTTCCCAACCTTCACTGCTCACTAGAATCATTGGGGGAACTTTTAAAAATTGATTCTTAGGGCTGGGTGTGGTGGCTTATATCTGTAATCCTAGAACTTCAGGAGTGGGAGGCAGGAGGATCATTTGAGGAGTTTGGGACCAGCCTGAGCAACATGGTAAGACCCCTGTTCTCTACTAAAAGTAGAAAAAGTATGGAGAATCCTCAAAGAACTAGAAGTTGACCTTCCATCTGATCCTGCAGTCCCCCTACTAGGTATCTACCCAGAAGAACAAAAATTATTTTACCACAAAGACATTTGTTCCAGAATGTTTAGTGCAGCTCACTTCATAATTGTCAAGCTGTGGAAACAACCTAAGTGCCCATCAACCCATGAATGGATCAATAAACTGTGATATATGTATACCAGGGAATATTATTCAGCCATTAGAAAAGATGGAGACTTTACATCTTTTACATTTACCTGGATGGGGTTGAAATACATTCTTCTTAGTAAAGTATAGCAAGAATGGAAAAATAAATATCCAATGTGCTCCATGCTAATATGAAATCAATATATAAACAATGACATGTGAATATGAACAATAAATCACAAATATAGTCTAGTATGGGGGGAGGGGAGGAGGGACGGTGAAGGGGAAGGGGGGAGGACGACTTGCAGAAGGAGGGAGGGCGTGTGCCGGGATCTCACCTAATGTGCACCGGGGGAGGGGCTCTTCTACAACCGGAACTTTATTCTGGAAGTGAAAACAATGGAATCTAAAAATTTGTACCCTCATTTTAATTTGAAATAAAAAAAGAAAAATGTCCAGGCATGTGGTAGGTGCCTGTAGTCCCAGCTACTCAGGAGGCTGAGGCAGAAGGATTGCTTGAGCCCAGGAGTTTGAGATTGCTGTGAGTTATGATTGTGTCACTGCATTGCAGCCTGAGTGACAGAGTGAAACCCCTTCCCCCCCCCCAAAAAAAAAGAAAGAAAAGAAAATTGATACTTGGGCCCTGCCTCAATTAAATCAATTGAATTATGATTATAATTAAATCAATTGAGGCAGGGCCCAAGTACCAATTAAATTAGAGATGCCAAGAGGAGTATACTGTGCTGGGTGTGGCCACAGGTGCTCACCTAACTGGGGGAAGGCCCCAACTCACTCAGCTGGTTAGGGCCAAGGGCAGACTTAACAGTTAGGTAGACATGGTGCCTTGGTTCTTCCCTGTCTTCCTCATTCCTTCAAGAAGGCATGTCCTGGGTTGTGGGCTGGGGAAGAGCTGCCTGGTCAGGCACATTTTAAGTGCCAGGCATTAGTAGGGTGTCTATAATTATGTCCTATAAAAGCTTTAGAATGATTGTGTGTGTGTATCATTGGTCCTTTAAAAAATCTGGTCAATTAACAATTTTTTGTTATGAACCAAAGCATGGTAGGAAACACAAACTCAAATTTTAAAAATGCTCAGAAAAGAATTTGTGACTAAGTTAGCCATTTCCTGTCCTTGGGTAAAAGTTATTTAAAACTGTTCTAAGAACATTTGCAACAGAGGTAAGTGTGAGTTTAAAACATCTGTGGCTAGGAAGTCACATCAAAATAAATTTAATTATCACTCAATTATCTATTTCTAGAAGTAGAAGGGATCCTGGGGTTGATTATTTAATTTAAAGTTTAGGCCCAGAGAAGTTGGGTTGCTTGCTTGAAGTCACATAGTTAGCTATTTTGGGAAAGTTTCTTCTGCACTGGTGAAATTTCTAAGGGAAATGGAAATAATTATACCCGTCCAAAAGAGGTTATTTCAAGATAATTAACAGATTTTTATGTTTGTATTACATATTACCATTGTTCTTGGGCAGTATCCGAATGGTTCTAATACAGACATCTTCTGTCTGAATAGTGAAAATTATTAATATTTTTAGCTAAGCCCATGTAAGTGTCTAAGTATGTATTAAGAATCACAAGTTATCATGAAACTTGATGTTAATACAAATCGTGATAATTTTCAATAACACTTTTCATTTCTGCTCCCCAGACCTTGTCTCTTCCCAGCTTACTCCCCTCTATTTACCCAGAATTTATGATTCTGGATAAGAAGTGGTAAATTGGTATCACTGGGATAACGACATTAAATAATTATTTCTGAAGATGGTGCATGGAAAAGTTTACAAAGACCTGGAACTTTGCTGTTAATACCTGACCATGTACCCACTGGAAATTATGAAAGGCTTGGTTCCAAAAGATACTGGGGAAAAAAAAACACCAACCACTTGCAGATAAAAACATTTCCACCAGAACACGAGCAGATTATTTTTTGGATCTGTTCAGAGTTAACGGTAAGACCAAATATCATATGATATAGTTAAAAATAAAAGGGAATCATTCCAAGATCTACAAGGATGAATGGATGCAAATCATACTCCCAGGCTACGGTGCCTCCTTCAGAGTTACGTTCAGTGTCTCTGTGAGGCCACATTTATGCATGAAATGATAAGGGAAGACTCTTCAGCTCTGGTAGCTTCATCTTCTCTTAAAATCATAATTTCTTCCTACCTTCCCTGGGGATAGGGTGGCCTTTACAATTATCAGGAACTACCTCCTGCTGATGCCACTGCATCTTGGTCTTCACAGGGTCCCCTGACGCTAGACTGGTAATCTGGTTTAGGTTTATTTCCCAGGAGATTGACAATCACTTCTGCGTTTGTTTTATATCCTCCAAGACGGGCCGCCCACTTTCCTTGTCTCCCTTTCCTCTTCTTGTCTTGATGTATTTTTAGTAACTCCTCCTCTTGCCTTTTTCTTTATAGATTTCCTAAACTAATGCGCAGTCTTAGATTTTCAGGTAACTGGCACATTTGTACTGGAGGTGAAAACTTTTGACGCCATCCTCTGAAATATGCACACAGACAGACACACAAACATGGGCGCATTCACACAACCCCATATTTCATGCCTCACTGGTCCTCATAATGTACGATGCTTTGGATTGAATTATTCCGTAGTTTGTAACTGCTTTGACTATATTTGATTAATCATTAATCATTTCTGTATATAAGGCCAGGCA
This sequence comes from Otolemur garnettii, assembly GCF_000181295.1. Classification (NCBI taxonomy): domain Eukaryota; kingdom Metazoa; phylum Chordata; class Mammalia; order Primates; family Galagidae; genus Otolemur; species Otolemur garnettii. The sequence continues at coordinate 37,883,065 of NW_003852402.1, read as the reverse complement.
TCAGTGGACATTACATTCTTTGATTTCTTGTGCTGATCCTACTAAGTTTTATCAGTTTAACAATAAAATGCATGACAATGTTTATAAGGCCTAGAAGGAAAATATATTTTTGAAGCATTTTCTTTAACCTTGGTTAATTTGCTAAAAATCTTGTTGAATTACCAGTTTGGCAACTTTACCAAGTGTTTCTTCTACCTTTTTAGAGACAGGGTTTTGCTCTGTCTCCAGGCTGGAGTGCAGTGGCACAATCCTAGCTCCCTGCAGAGTCGAATTCCTAGACTCAAGGGATCTTCCACACTCTCCCAAGTAGCTGAGACTTAGAGTGGCTTGTGCCACCGCTCCAGATGAATGGTTTTTATTTTTTGTAAAGACCTGGTATTACTATGTTGCCGAGGCTCTTAAACTCCTGGCCTCAAGTAATCCTCCGTCTTCAGCTTCCCCAAATTCTGGGATTATAGGCATGAGCCCCCTTGCCTGGCCCACGTGTTTCAATTTACCAAAAATATGTGTCTTTTAATGGCTCATAAATTTAATAGCAATTTATATCACATAGAATCATTTATCTTCCCCTGAAATAGCTGAGCTTAGGTGTTTAGGGGGTCAGCTTAGTTGTGAACCCACTGGTCTAAAGAGGTTGTATTAGTTTCATATTGCTGCTGTAACAAATTATCTCAAATTTAGTGAAATGTTATTTAAATAATTAGAAGAAAAAAGCATTTTGTAAGGTGATCATATCAAGAAGTTGGCAAATAAATTTAGTTTTTAATTTAGTTATTTACTTAATTGATTTTCAGCGAACTGGCTTTAGAACCTTTGATATTTGGCATGTTAACCTGCTCCCTTTCAAATACATCATACCATGTGAATTTTGCAGTGATTTTGATTCATTATTCTGCAATAATTCGGAATAACTGTTCTTTCTGTAGTGGTAAGTGGGTGGAATATGTATCCTGCTTTTTAATGCCGATGATTCTAAGCTCTGTGAATCAGATGAAAAGGCACACGTGTCCTCAGTCTGTCCCAGAATGGTGACATGGATTAGATTATTTGGCTGAAGTGACATTTGCTAGACTTTTCCATTGTTAAATGACGTTTTTTTTCTCTTTGCAATTTATAGCAATCTATGTGGGAGATACTTTGAGAATGCATGATTATCCTGTATCTCAAAATTTTACCCAATGGTTTTAGCAGCCATCGATGACTTCGGCTTGAATCAGTTATCACACTGGTGATTGCATAAAGCCTCTCTAATTTTAACATTCCTTCTACATTTATTAGCCAGCATTCTTTAGCAAAAATTTTCTCTCCCACACGTTTTCTTTAGTATCACTTCAGATGCATGGATTCTTTTTAAAATATATATACAAGGTGGCCATAAAGTTCATGTGCAATTTAAAATAGACTACTGTTGTGCACTGCACACACAGTTCATGGCCAACCTGTATAATTTACTGTATCATTGTTCTTTCTGATGCTCGAATCATTCCGAAGTTGGCTTTAAGCTAGCTCCTGTATCTTTCTGCTGTCTCCATCATTCTTTGAGCTCCTTTGTGTTTTACGATGCAACAAAATGCTCCAGGCTCATCTTGTACTTCCCTACTTAGAACCACTGATTTTTTGAAGAAGGCTGAGTGTGGAATGGTATTCAAAACAAAAATCTGAAATGACATCGTTGCTCCTGGGTTCCTGTTGCATCTAGGCCCTTACAGAGGTCAGAGGTAGAAACGCATCAAGTTCATGTTCTAGACCAGACAGCACAGGGCTTTCCTTGCCTTCCTCTAGTCCGTATTTGCATCGTATTTCCCCTTTGTAAAAGGGAACTCTGGCTTCCCTCTTCTCCAGTTTGCTTTATGATGCAATTTGAAGTTCACAGGATCTTATTTTATCTCATCTCTGGGTTCTGCTATAAACACGCATTGGGAGAAACTTAGCTAGCCTTGTTTATCCATGTGATTTTTTTTGGAAGGATGTTTAGACAGGTTTGGATTAAGAAGATTTCATTATTTTATGGGGACACAGAACAGTATACACTGGCTTTTAAAACTTTAAGAGCTTGAATTGACCTACATCTCTTCAATTTATATTTCGTTATTGGCTGGAGCAACACCCAATTGGCCACATCCAGGTTCAAAAGATGACAGAGAAATGCAGTGCCTGGAATAAACAGAATGGCATTGATGACGGCCACAGTGAGCTGAACGACTAGAAATGCTTACACAGTGCACAAGCACTCAGCCTTCATTAGGGCTTTACTTTCTTAAACTTGGTCCCCCAGGAAACAAAGCCTCAGGCAAAATCTTAGTTTCAAAAATTTTTTTATCAGAGAAATCAGTGACATTTTGTATTAGGCAAAAATTTGTTATTAGTGAAATTTTTTTATTAGGGAATGCAATACCAGGAAATACAGCATGTGTGCAAAGGAGAATGAGACCAAGAAGGAGTGACAACCAAATGAGGATTTGTTCTGCTCTGGCTGTGGTATCCCCTGGTATCAGGTGCATCTGATCACTTAGTCTTGAGGGGCCTTCTCCTAAGAGGCCTTGTTAAACTTCTGCATCCCTGGATGGACCATCTCGGGAAGAAGAATTTATCCCTGAACTCTCATCTTCCATTGCTCAAAGGATTCCCCCATAAAGTGTCAGCTTCTCTGAACTTGGCTGTGTTTTTGTACATTATGAGCAAGTAAGGCGGGGTCTTGTGACTCAGTGGCCAAGGAGAAGCCACAAGAGAAATGTGAGGTGGTCCCCTGGCGTGAAGTTCATGCTGCTGGGTGAGCACCCTGGTGCCCGTTCAAAGTTAGTCATTAAAGTTTCAAGTACACTCACTGGACAAAGGTCCCAGAGGCCAATGAGGCAGAGAATATCTGGGGTGACACGTGAGAAGTGTCTGACATAATTTTTTTTTACCTTTGATTCTTAGCTGCCATCGTATTACCAGATGTATAAAACAGAAGCAATAATAATTATCTATGCGGGACTTGAAGATACACGTGATAGAACCATCCTGCGTTCTCTAAAACAAGACTTTTTCAGATTCAGCTTTTTTCATTAATGGCATTTATTATTTTTCACTATTGGCACTAATTAATTAATTCTGTTTTGAGATCTTGGAGTAATCTTTGACCCTTTCTTCTTTTCACTCCGCAGTCCTGGGTAGAAGCCTTGCCCTATGGGAACTCATTCCACAATGGTTCTTGACTTTTTTTGCCTCGTCTCTTTCCCAGCCCTATCACTTTAACTCAGGCTTTGAGAGCGTTTTGCCTGAAATAGCCACCTGATGTTTTCTGTACCTCCTGCCTCTCCTTCCTCTTGCCAGAATAATCTTCCTAAAGCATCTGATCCTATTTTTTCTTCTTCAAAACATCACTTGCTTCCAAGAGTCTACTAAATTAAATGTAACCTTCTTTCCCTAAGACCTAAAACAATCCACACATTAATTAAACCTGCCTTTTCTATCCAGTTCTATTTTATTAGCATCCATGTACCCACTTGCAGCCAAATTGGACTTTACAGATTCGCTTGGACACATACTGTTAAAGTTTCAAGTACAATCACTGGACAAAGGTCCCAGAGGCCAATGAGGCAGAGAATATCTGGGGTGACACGTGAGAAGTGTCTGACATAATTTTTTTTTACCTTTTCTTACCTTTAGTCCTTGCTCATATTTTCCCACAAACTTCAATGCCTTTCCTGCCGCTTCCCCCTCCAACTATTCTATTTTCTTCCAAGCACATCTTTGAAACTCCTTGGAGGAAGCCCGGGAAGGACCATCAGGCCTGTTGTTTCATCGCTGCAGTGGTGAATCTCTTGCCTGGGTGATCTTCCAATCTCGTGGGCTTTTTTTAACCTTCCTTTAAAGGAGGCTGCGGGGAATAATGCAGCTTCTCAATTACTGGAGCTGTAGGAACACCCCAAGTTGCTATCTAGTTTGGGAGCCTGGCAGGCTGAGATGAGGGAAATTGGAGGGAATTATGCTGCTAAAACACCCTTGTTTTAGACTCTGAGATTAAGCTCCATGGTCTCACGAGTCTGCAGAAAGGTCTTTTTCAGCTGTTATCGGCCGTGAGGCTTGAATGAGACAGATGCTGAATGATTTTTCAACTCGGTAAACTACTGTGTTTGCTGATTTGGATAATTCGGCAGAGATAGGAGGAGGCCAGAAAGCTTATACTGACTTCTTCTCTCCCCTGATGGATTAGGAAGGTGAAGGGGACAATCGATCTCATGTGCTCAAAGTGTTTAATTATAAACAAACTCCAAATTCACTATACTCACGAAATATAGTCCACAAAGGCTCCAGCAGTGAGTCTCTACCCCAGTCATTTGGCCTCATTATCCGTTAGATTAATATGAAAGATGGCGTAATTGACACCATTTCAAACACTTAGATATCATTTGCTTTATTTAGGTGGAGTTATTTTTACTAATTACAGAATTGGGAAGAAATGGCTCTAATTGCCTGTAAGCTAACATTCTGTACTAGTGGGAACATATTTTTGTAGGAAAAAGATGAAGGCTAAAAATAGCAACCTGGAAAAGTCATTTTTATCAGGCAGATTCTGACTGGAGAGAAGTCCTAACCCTCTTGTCTTAAGAAGGATTTAATCTTAGATCTGATTTTTCTTTGTCATCTGAAGAAAAGGAGAAAGAGTGCCCTTTGATATTGATATTGGATATCAAGCAAGTTTTTTGGATTCAAGTAAACAGAATTTTATTTATTGAGAAGAGGCCTGCTCATAAAGAGGAAGCTGGTTAATTTTGGCCCATTTCCCTGGAATCACAATTTCCTATCTGATGGGAATTTGAGGAGTGTGATTGTTTATGCTCTAGAAAAGACAGTGGGAAGAGGGGAGAAGCAGCACTGAGGGCCTGACCTTTTAACCCAGCTGACAGCCGGAATCCGGGGCTTCAGAATGAGGGTTGCAGGGCGTGGGGAGCGTATCTTCCTAAGGCAAATGAAATGCGATTCTGAGTTCTGTACAGAATGAGGGACTGTCTCCTATCTCTTTCTCCCCCTTTTTTAAATTTAATTTTTAATTAAAATCATAGCTGTGTACATTTATGGGGTACAATGTGATGATTTGATATACAATGTGGGATGCTTAAATCAAACTGCCTATCTCTTTAACCTGTTCTCTTAATCACTTCTTCACCAGATGCCTGGGACAGCTCGCTAGCTGGTTTCTCTGCCGCCAGATCAACCTGGCTTCAGGTCCCCCTGTGGTCTGCTGTTAATGTTATAACCACAATGGCGGGGGTTGTCCATTTTATCTACTAATACAGCAACGGGCTGTAATAGACTAATAAAAACATTTAAAAATTACTAAATAAATGAATTTTCAAAAATAGCAAATTCAAGCGATGTCACCCCCTCTGTTTATAAGCCTTTGCTGTCCTGCTTTCAGTAATAAGAAGACATCTCACATCCCAAACTTGACCCTTCCGGTCAGGGACAGTGGTCTCTTCCTGTGCCTCCCACATTCAGTCCCCTGTGCCTCCCACTGTGTCCCCTTGTTCGGTTCATTTCACGCCTGAATAGTGAGCTCCATATAGGTGAAAACTACGTCTTTTTTATCTCTGTACTTTCAACTCAGTACATTCTCTTGCACATGGTCGATATCCATTGTGTTTTTCTATTTTAAATTGCTATTTAGGGAACAAGATGATGTTCACTCTATTCCCATGATACAGTTCAATTCAAGGAATATCTATGGCATGCCTATTACGCGTCCAAAAACTCCCTGAGTCACAATTTTGTACAATTCTTTTTCCATTTGTCTTTAGAGACCAAGGTTGATTTTTTTCTTTTAAAATAGTTTGTCTTCTTGTATGAAGCAATACTTCAATTCTTTTGATCTTGTTAAATGAGGCTCTTGACTTTTTACCCTGGTTTTTTTTTTTTTTTTTTTTTTTTTTGAGTAACAGTTTGAAAATGCTAGTTTTTTTTTTTGGTCTTAGCTTTTTAGCTTGATTATCTCACCACCACATCTGGCCAATCACAGGATGGGATTAGCTATGGCGACAGATCTTTTTCTAATTTTCTTCTTACTAACACATTTTTAAGGTCCTGTGAAAAAGATGTGGCCGAGTTATAGCAAAGCAACTGTAAGACTTAGTGGACATAATGACAATGTCTACAATTTATTTAGGGTTGCTAAATATGCCGTGCGGTATGCTGAATCCTAGCTGGGTAATTGTACTTAATCTTCACCACAATCTTGTGAATGAGAGCATAAGGGATTTTAAAAAAACATAATTATTTTCCTCACGTCACACAGTTAGCAAGCAGCAACACAGGAGGCACTTGAACTCGACTCTCTCGGATTCTAGAGCACCGACTAGAGTATGAGAAGTATGAGACAGTATCCTGTCTATACTTGGGTAACGTACAAACTCTTTGCAAAACATACCCTTAGGATCTGCTCCCCCCTGGCGATTTCTCCAAACATCTCAGTTTGAGAAACCCTAATTTCGGAAACTTAAGTTTTCTTCTAGGAAAACGTCCTTGATAATGGGGTAAAGTGACTTGTTAGAAAAGTTCATCAACATAAAAACAGGCTTTATATTGCAACACTATTCACAATAGCCCAGGTATGGAATCAACCTAGTGTCCATCAGTGGGTGAATGGATAAAGAAACTGTGATAGGTACACCTGGAATATTATATAGCCTCAAAGGAATCAAGTTCTGCCTTTGAAATGATGCGGATGGAAATGGAGAACATTATGCTAAGGGCAATAAACCAAGCACAGAAAGACAGATCTTGCGTGTTCTCACGCTCGTATGTGGGAGCTAAATATTAAATGAATCTCAGGGAGACAGAGGGTGGAACGTTGGTCACCACAGGCTGGGAAGGGTAATGGGGAGAGGGGACAAAGTGGGGACAGTTAATGGGTGCAAAAATATAGTTTGATAGAATGACCAATACTCGTTAACATGGCCAAGTGACTGGAATCCACAAGTTAGGGTACACTTTAAAATAACGAAAAGAATTGGAATGTTCCCAACACAAAGAAATGATAAATGCTTGAGGTGTGGGACACCTACATTATTCTGCTTTGATTGATTTACATTGTGTGCCTGTATTGAAACCTCCACGTACCCTGTGAAGAGCTACAACCATTATCTACCCACAATAAACAAAAATTAAAATATTAGAGAAAGAGCAATCTCGCAAACCTGAAAAAATCTCACATCTTCAAGAATTTTTATGCAGATTTGGGTCCTTAGGCAGTGGTAGAACCAAAAAAACTATTTGGGGTTTGCTTGTGCACCCCACAATTCCCACTCTGCACCCACACAGTGCTGCGTGCTCCAGAGTCTGCCTTCAGGACCAAGACCCTCATTCCTCTACGGGCCAGAAGTGGTGTCTGTTGAGGGTTCACAGTTCACAGCAAATTCATGTCCCCTTTATACTTCCTGTGACTAGTCGACTGGGATGAGGTGGGAAGTGGGGGTGGGGCAGAAGCTCAGATGCTTCAGTTCAGCTCAGGGCTCAGGGCACATTCCTGTGAGATGGGCTGAGGCCTCTGCTGCAACTGCATGTCAGCCCAGCCTCGCCCTCCGCCCTGTCCTGCTTTCTGCATTCCCTTACAAGTGTTGTTGCTGAGAACACTACACAGCCAACCACATGTATGCACAACTCTGGCTCAACAACCAACTCAGTGAAACGCTTGATTTGAGAAAACTGAGTGACTTCTATGGGTATGTAGCTTAAGACAAGGCACTAGGGTAGCTTTCGAGTGCACTGTTGCCCCTTAAGCTCCTCCTGCAGATATTCTGGGAAAAATCTTTTGGCTCTAACACACTGCAAGGATAGCAATTGAATATCTGCAAAACCCTCTGGCTCCTTAGAAACCATGTTGTAGATGTCTAATCCCTTTCAAGGGGGGAGGATCTATACCCCACTAAGTAGATTCAATTCAGACGAAAATAAACCAATCAATAAAAAAGAACTAAAAAACCCCCAACCGTAACAGCAACTTGAATTAACTTATTTGGTTTTCTAACTGGCCAAGTAAATAGAATAACTGACACTAAAACTGTCTTTTGTATCATGTGGATCATCTAAAATTATAATACAGTGTTTAGGCTAAGGGAGCTTAACTGACATTTTGTGGATCGTATAAATCTCGACTGGGAGGTTCTCTGTGGGTTCATGTGGGTCTAGTGGCCAATCCTTTTATCCTCGTGTAATCTTAGGCAGGAACACTTTGTATTGAGTTTCAGTAATTGGAGGTGTGCCTGAGCTGCTGAGGGGTAGAATGCAAGAAATGTGCTGAGTGTATATGGAGCGACAGACACAATTTGTGCTTCATTTCAGAGTGTGATTTTGTAAATATAGGAAAGAGCTGAATGCAAACATCATGGTACAACTAAGGTAAATAATTCAGGCCCCAAATTCATCTGAGGCTCAAATGCTTGTTCAAATCATTTTGGGGTTAATTAAACACACACACACACACAATAAAAAAATGAACATACAATTGCCGTTCTTTTCCTTTAAGTTATGTAGGTAACTAAAAAGAAAAAGTACTGGAGATTCCAGTTAGCACTGGTGTCCATGTGTACCTTCTGAACTTAGTTCTAGGATAGCATTCTAATGTATAAGCAGAAAAGAAATAAATACAGTCATGTCAATGTTAAAATAACTTTAAATGTCCCATTGTTCCCTTTGGCCATCAAGACATACCAGGATAATCAATGAAAGGCAAAACTAATTGTCCTGTTTCATGTCACAGTGCTAAGGCAGAAAGGAAGTGAGACTAGCAGTCGAGGAAGCAGCGTCGGAGGTGAGATCCACCCCAGGTACACTGCGTTGCTAATTGTCAGCATTGTTATTGAACAGCAGACAGGAAAGCTCTCCTAGCTGGTTAACATGTGGCAGCCAAGAAAAAATCCAGATGTAGATTCAGAAGATAATTTATTTGCATAGTCTTTGCTGACCGTGTTTATAGAAGTAAATGTCAAGGTAAGCTTGGCCAGGAACAGAAGCAACGCGTCCCATTCCTCTCCTCTCATTCCCGAGATGCTCTTTTCCCTTTCAGAGTATGCAGCAGCCTGACGCTGCAGTTCTGTTCCTTTATGGGAAACAGTGTGCGAGCCCCAGAGCAGTAGTGGGACAGTCATTTTTCATGTACGCTTTGTTTTCATTCCCACCCTTGGAAAGACCCAGGTTTCCCAAAGGCAGAGGCTTCTGTAGTTGCTCTGCATCTCAAATCCTCGCTTGCACTTTGGAGTTTTTAAAGCAATTAGTTTTAAATATGCCCTTGGAAGAGAGCATGGGAGCCTTGAATTAAAGCCTCTGTGTCTCACTTTCATGCAGAATAAAACAAAGTTCATTTGACAGCAGAAGGTGTGAGGACCTGTCAGCACCTCCATTTTCTTGTGCCTCACCTGTATTTTTCCATGTTTCTGCGACAGCATCTGTGTAAAAACCATTATGCTATAACCTGCCAAACCAGCAGGGGTTAATAGAAAGAAATTGTGCCAGTTCCTTTCAGAATACATTGACCTTTTTTTTTTTT